>NW_027642955.1:182500-185000 GCF_032717465.1 Coenobita brevimanus
GATAGGAAAGATGGAAGAAATAGGAAGAGAGGAGGACAGGCACAAAAAAAGAATGATAAAGACTAAGGAAGAAGTAGGCAGCACTACATCAAGTGAGTGGATGATGGTATAAAATAGGATGTAAGGAGGACAAACACAGAAAAAGAATGATAAAGGTGAAGGAAGAAGTAGGCAGCACTACATCAAGTGAGTGGATGATGGTGAGAATAGGAAGAGGGGAGGACAGACACAGAAAATGAATGATAAAGGTGAAGGAAGAAGTAGGCAGCACTACATCAAGTGAGTGGATATGGTTATTTGCCACCTGTGATTATTATTATACCTTGGTGGTTGGTGTGGGCACTCACCATCCACTCACTTGATGTAGTGCTTTACTCGGATGCCTGCCCTTTTCTCTCTTCCTTCCTTCCTCTTCCTTCGGCCTGTGGGTGACTCTACACTGAGTGACACGCCAAATGGTTTCCTGTACACCAGGAAACCATTTACTGTGCTGGGTGGTAACCATATAACCAAATTATGGCACCTGGTGGTTTAGTGAGTAATTATTGCACTCCAATCGGATTGAGCCAGTGCAGGTTTATATCCAAGGGGTGGTTGGGGTTGATTGCTCGTGTAATGCCACTCAGGGATGTGTGAGGCTGGTCACTCTCATCTTAAATGTCAGGACCAACTGCCTAGCCCCGGGCTCCTACGCTCCTCATGGGGCAAGGGAAGATTGGATGATGGATGGATACTGTATACAGTATTTATATTAATTTTCTATCATAATCTCCTTGGTTACTAAACATATAGATAGATAAAGAGATAGATAAACAGATGAGTTATATATACAACATAAAACTTAAAAATGATTTAGCTGAACTTATTTTTACACTAGAATCTCCTTGGTTACCAGCCTCAATAGACAGATAAAGTACATAGACAGACAGCTGTAGATTGACAGACACAGGTGGGTAGGTAGGTAGTTATGGATAGATAGATATAATTAATGGAGAGAGAGAGAGAGAGAGATGGGTGGGTAGATAGACAGATAAACAGATAGATAGACAGACAGACTTACAAGCCAGGGAGAGAGAGAAAGGGGTGGGTAGGTAGACAGATAAAGAGATAGATATACAGACAGACAGACTTACAAGCCAGGGAGAGAGAGAGAGAGAGAGGGGTGGGTAGGCAGACAGATAAACAGATAGATATACAGACAGACAGACTTACAAGCCAGGGAGAGAGAGAGAGAGAGGTGGGTAGGCAGACAGATAAAGAGACAGATATACAGACAGACAGACTTACAAGCCAGGGAGAGAGAGAGAGAGAGAGAGAGGGGTGGGTAGGCAGACAGATAAATAGATATACACAGACAGATAGATAGACAGACTTACATGTTGTCACCAGAATCTCCTTGGTTACTAGTGCTGATAGATGCAGTGGCCATACTGTGCCACATTCAGCTGAAACAGATAGATAAATTGATAGACACCTCCATATAGATAGATAAATAGGATGGTGTTACTGTTCAAAGATGGCTTGAAGATAGATAGATAGATAGATAAACAGGATGGTGTTATTGTCCACAGATAGATAGATAGATAGATAAACAGGATGGTGTTATTGTCCACAGATAGATAGAGAGATAGATAAACAGGATGGTGTTATTGTCCACAGATAGATAGAGAGATAGATAAACAGGATGGTGTTATTGTCCACAGATAGATAGATAGATAGATAGATACATACATAGATGGATAGACAGACATAGACAGAATGGTGTGTGATTGTCCAAAGATAGACAGATAGATAGAGAGATAGATAAACAGGATGGTGTTATTGTCCACAGATAGATAGAGAGATAGATAAACAGGATGGTGTTATTGTCCACAGATAGATAGATAGATAGATAAACAGGATGGTGTTATTGTCCACAGATAGATAGATAGAGAGACTGATAGATAGATAGATAGATGGATAGACAGACAGGCATAGACAGAATGGTGTGTGACTGTCCAAAGATAGATAGATAGATAGACAGACATAAATAGGTAGGTATAATAGTAAAAAGACTGTCCAAAGATAGATAGATAGATAGATAGATAGGTGTGTCATTAAGATATAGATAGATAGATAGATAGACAGATAGACAGATAAATAGGTAGGTATAATAGTAAAAAGACTGTCCAAAGATAGATAGATAGATAGATAGATAGAAAGGTGTGTCATTGTTAAAAGATATAGATAGATAGATAGACAGATACCTCCATAATGGATAAATAGATATAAATAGATACAGATAGATAAATACCTCCAAATGGATAGATACACAGATAGATACATGGAACCACCCCAATAGATAGTGTAACTGTCAGAATCTCCTTGGTTTCTAGTGCTGTCTGATGCAAGCCAGCACCACGCCACATCGAGAGACTGACTAGGAGAGCACTTCTTTGTGACTAGGATTATAATGGAGTTTACTAAGCAAGGTGAGAGAGAGAGAGAGGCAATGTAGGGG
>NW_027642955.1:190000-287500 GCF_032717465.1 Coenobita brevimanus
GTATGATAGATAGACACCCGGATAGATACACAACCACCCTGATAGATAGATAAACAGATAGAGTCACAGCAGCCTGATCCCTGCACAGCAGCTGCAGTGCTGCCCTTGGTGTGGCAGTTGCATCAGCCGGTCTGCCTGGGATGGACACAGCAGCTGGCAACGCACTTCCTTCACCCTTCACACACGCCAGGCGCCTCTGTCCACTCCCACCCACCACCTGATGAAGTGATGCGTTAGTGCCTCTGACAATAACACCCTCTACAAGTAATATGCAGCGTGAGAGACTGACGGGGAGAGTGTATGTGAGTGAGGTGGAGAGGGGGGAGGCTGAGGATGAGATGGAGTGGAAAGGTATATGAGAGAGAGGGGTGTGAGTTGGGAGCAGGGCAGTGAAATGGCGGGGGACAGGGCGACGTGGAGGCGATTTGTTTGTGGCCACCCCATACGGGATTGAGGCGTCTGGCAATAGGTAGATAGATAGATAGACAAGTAATATTGTACTACATTAAGGCTTTGGTGTGTCAAGGCAGCAAATAAAATGGATTGCTATGTAATACAGAACTCAGTATACAGCATACAAATATATGCTGGTACACCCAGACCTGGCCAGCATACACTCCCTCTGCTCCACCAATACTATACAACAAACCTCAGCAGCTAATGAAGCACCACACAAACAAACATCACTCTATACAAACACAATGACGTATTTGTATATTACAAAAAAAAATGAGATAATGAAAGAGTACAGAAACAAACATTATAATAATAATAATAATAATAATAATAATAATATTATTATTATTAATAATTATTCTTTTGTTTCTCAAAAGCGCCAGTTCTTCCTTTTGGGAATTCACTAGCGCTCGACACACATACATTATTTTTACAATTACAAGAATTGTGACATTTCTTGTATATAATACAAGCTACATCATATATACATGAAAGTGGCAATAATTAAACCCTATAATCATCCGTCATAGTACCTCTCTCCAGGTCATAGCATTTTGAAAAACGAAAGGCTTTCAGCTGTCTCTTAAAGGATTCAACAGCAGAGAGTTGTCTTATGAACAATGGCAATCTGTTATATAATCTAGGGGCTCTATATGCAAAAGACCAATCCTACAAAGATGACTGGTGAATGGCTGTATACACAAAAGACCAATCCTACAAAGATGACTGGTGAATGGCTGTATACACAAAAGACCAATCCTACAAAGATGACTGGTGAATGGCTGTATACACAAAAGACCAATCCTACAAAGATGACTGGTGAATGGCTGTATACACAAAAGACCAATCCCACAAAGATGACTGGTGAATGGCTGTATACACAAAAAGACCAATCCTACAAAGATGACTGGTGAATGGCTGTTATACACAAAAAGACCAATCCTACAAAGATGACTGGTGAATGGCTGTATACACAAAAGACCAATCCTACAAAGATGACTGGTGAATGGCTGTATACACAAAAGACCAATCCTACAAAGATGACTGGTGAATGGCTGTATACACAAAAGACCAATCCTACAAAGATGACTGGTCAATGGCTGTATACACAAAAGACCAATGCTACAAAGATGACTGGTCAATGGCTGTATACACAAAAGACCAATGCTACAAAGATGACTGGTCAATGGCTGTATACACAAAAGACCAATGCTACAAAGATGACTGGTCAATGGCTGTATACACAAAAGACCAATCCTACAAAGATGACTGGTCAATGGCTGTATACACAAAAGACCAATCCTACAAAGATGACTGGTCAATGGCTGTATACACAAAAGACCAATCCTACAAAGATGACTGGTCAATGGCTGTATACACAAAAGACCAATCCTACAAAGATGACTGGTCAATGGCTGTATACACAAAAGACCAATCCTACAAAGATGACTGGTCAATGGCTGTATACACAAAAGACCAATCCTACAAAGATGACTGGTCAATGGCTGTATACACAAAGACCAATCCTACAAAGATGACTGGTCAATGGCTGTATACACAAAGACCAATCCTACAAAGAATGACTGGTCAATGGCTGTATACACAAAAGACCAATCCTACAAAGATGACTGGTGAATGGCTGTATACACAAAAGACCAATCCTACAAAGATGACTGGTGAATGGCTTTATACACAAAAGACCAATCCTACAAAGATGACTGGTCAATGGCTGTATACACAAAAGACCAATCCTACAAAGATGACTGGTCAATGGCTGTATACACAAAAGACCAATCCTACAAAGATGACTGGTCAATGGCTGTATACGCAAAGACCAATCCTACAAAGAGATGACTGAGTAGAATGGCTGTATACACAAAGACCAATCCTACAAAGATGACTGTAGTGAATGGCTGTATACACAAAAGACCAATCCTACAAAGATGACTGGTCAATGGCTGTATACACAAAAGACCAATCCTACAAAGATGACTGGTCAATGGCTGTATACACAAAAGACCAATCCTACAAAGATGACTGGTCAATGGCTGTATACACAAAAGACCAATCCTACAAAGATGACTGGTGAATGGCTGTATACACAAAAGAGACCAATCCTACAAAGATGACTGGTGAAGGGCTGTATACACAACAGACCACTCCCACAAAGATGACTGGAGAATGGCTGGATACACAAAAGACCAATCCTACAAAAAGATGACTGGTGAATGGCTGTATACACAAAAGACCAATCCTACAAAGATGACTGGTCAATGTAGCTGTATACACAAAAGACCAATCCTACAAAGATGACTGGTGAATGGCTTTATACACAAAAGACCAATCCTACAAAGATGACTGGTCAATGGCTGTATACACAAAAGACCAATCCTACAAAGATGACTGGTCAATGGCTGTATACACAAAAGACCAATCCTACAAAGATGACTGGTCAATGGCTGTATACACAAAAGACCAATCCTACAAAGATGACTGGTCAATGGCTGTATACACAAAAGACCAATCCTACAAAGATGACTGGTGAATGGCTGTATACACAAAAGACCAATCCTACAAAGATGACTGGTGAATGGCTGTATACACAAAAGACCAGTCCTACAAAGATGACTGGTGAATGGCTGTATACACAAAAGACCAATCCTACAAAGATGACTGGTGAATGGCTGTATACACAAACGACCAATCCTACAAAGATGACTGGTGAATGGCTGTATACACAAAAGACCAATCCTACAAAGATGACTGGTGAATGGCTGTATACACAAAAGACCAATCCTACAAAGATGACTGGTGAATGGCTGTATACACAAAAGACCAATCCTACAAAGATGACTGGTGAATGAGCTGTATACACAAAAAGACCAATCCTACAAAGATGACTGGTGAATGGCTGTATACACAAAGACCAATCCTACAAAGATGACTGGTGAATGGCTGTATACACAAAGACCAATCCTACAAAGATGACTGGTCAATGGCTGTATACACAAAAAGACCAATCCTACAAAGATGACTGGTGAATGGCTGTATACACAAAAGACCAATCCTACAAAGATGACTGGTGAATGGCTGTATACACAAAAGACCAATCCTACAAAGATGACTGGTGAATGGCTGTATACACAAAAGACCAATCCTACAAAGATGACTGGTGAATGGCTGTATACACAAAAGACCACTCCTACAAAGATGACTGGTGAATGGCTGTACACACAAAAGACCAATCCTACAAAGATGACTGGTGAATGGCTGTATACACAAAAGACCAATCCTACAAAGATGACTGGTGAATGGCTGTATACACAAAAGACCAATCCTACAAAGATGACTGGTGAATGGCTGTATACACAAAAGACCAATCCTACAAAGATGACTGGTGAATGGCTGTACACACAAAAGACCAATCCTACAAAGATGACTGGTGAATTCACTGTGTAACATCACACCCGGGCGTGTCGATGGGAGTTTTAACAATTCAGCAAGATACTTCGGTTCACCAAACTTAAGAACCTTGAATGTAATAAGACACAGTTTAAATTCAATTCTAGTCTTTACTGGTAACCAATGCAACTCAATCAGAAACGGTGTGGTCGAGGTTCTCGGGGGGAGACCAAAGATAAGCCGTGCTGCCCTGTTCAACACAGACTGAACTTTTGTTAGTATATTATTTGGAAGACCAACCCACAGTGAATTACAATAATCAACACGAGACAAGACCACTGCATGGACCAATGTTAAGAGGCATTGTCTGTTCAGGAATCTTCTCACAGAGTACAGATTTCTGATATGCAAGTTACACCCTCTTACAACCTGATTAATATCTTCTTTGTATTTTAAAATTGAATTATAATAAACACCCAGATTTTGAACAGAGTACAGACTTCTGATATGCAAGTTACACCCTCTTACAACTTGATTAATATGTTCTTTGTATTTTAAATTTGAATTATAATAAACAACCAGATTTTGAACAGAAATGACTGGATGCAGCTGTGACTGGCCAATGTTCAAATTAAAGAGTGATAGGTTGATAGACCCCCAGATAGATACACAACCACCCTGATAGATAAACAGATAGATAGTCACAGAAGCCTGATCCCTGCAAAGGCCCTCCTACATAATAAGAGAATGATAGATAAATAGACATCCAGATAGATACACAACCACCCTGATAGATAAACAGATAGTTATACAGTACTCAGCAGCCTGATCCTTGCAATGGCTCTCCTACATAATTAGACAATGATAAATAGACAGACAGCTAGATACACAACCACCCTGACAGATAGATAGAGTCACAGTAGCCTGATCCCTGCAATGACTCTCCTACTTAATGAGAATTTTTTTTTTTTTTATGCAAGGAAGAAGGAACCAAAGGCCACGAGCCGGCAATTACTGTTCCTTCCAAGAGAAAAACAAACTAAAAGAGAGAGCCAAATTCAAGATCCGATCAGTTCGAGATGCCTGGACACACTGCGTTTGAAAGACTGGAGATCATAGGCAGTAGGAAATACAGACGGAGGAAGACAGTTCCAGAGTTGACCTGTTGCATAAATGAAGGACTGGGAGTAACAGTTAACTCTTGCATTAGAGAGTTGGACAGAAATGGGATGAGAGTTTGCTGCCAGACGGGTGCTACGCGCCCGTCGTAGAGGTGGAGGAATGCATGCAGACAGTTCAGAGGAGCAGAGACCATTGAAGTAGTGATAGAAAAGAGATAAAGATGCAACAGTGCGGCGAAGAGACAGAGGTTGAAGGGAGCCAGTAAGAGGAGCAGTGACCACTGAAGTAGTGATAGAAAAGAGATAAAGATGCAACAGTGCGGCGAAGAGACAGAGGTTGAAGGGAGCCAGTAAGAGGAGCAGTGACCACTGAAGTAGCGACAGAAAAGAGATAAAGATGCACAGCAGTGCGGTGAAGAGACAGAGGTTGAAAGTCAGTAAGAGAAGGAGGAGTTAATGGGAGACGAAAACCACATGACTCCACCCTGTGAGAAGAGCTGTATGAGGAGCCTCCCCACGCATGAGGAGTTGTGCTCACACAGGGGTGGATAAAACCCTGTATAGAGTCAACAATTGTGCAGGGAGGTAAGAAAAGAGCGGAGTCGGCTTAGCACACCCAATCTCTTGGAAGCAGATTTTACAAGAGATGTAATATGATCTTTCCAAGATAAGTCCCGAGTAAATGAAACCCCACGCATGTTCAAGGAGGCGGTGGCTCAGTCGGTAGAGATCTGGCCTGCAGTCCTACCGGACCCAGGTTCAAATCCCCACTGGGGCAGGGAACAGTTTAAGGATTTGAATTTCATAAAATCAGACTTTACTGATCTACCAGAAGACCCGCCGACATGTCGTAAAAATACCCCCGCTAATACCAATAGACCAGTCCTGTATGAGACAGCCCTAGCATGTATTCAATATGGACGGTGGGTGTTAGTGCCATAAAAATACCCCCGCTAATACCACTACACCAGTCCTGTATGAGACAGCCCTATCATGTATTCAGTATGGACGGTGGGTGTTAGCACCAAAGTGGTGACATGTAGAGGTGTATGGTATGTAGGAGGACTACTGGGCCTTGGCAGCAGGACGTGAAGCCTATGCCATGAGTCGGACACATAAAAAAAAAAAAAAAAAAAAAAAAAAAAAAAAAAGGCTGAATATTATTAAACATTAGTGGGTATAGCTGTGGAAGATTTTGTATAATGACGCAGATAGATGGATGGCCAGCCAGATAGATACACAGCCACCATGATAGATAAACAGATAGATATAGTGACAGAAGCCTGATCCCTGCAATGGCTCTCCTACATAATTAGACAATGATAGATAGATAGATAGATAGACACCCGGATAGATACACAACCAACCAGATAGATAGATAAACAGATAGATAGTCACAGCAGCCTGATCCTTGGTGTGGCCATTGCATGGGCTGCCTCCCTGTTGCAAGTGTGTCCATGTTGCTGCATTGGCACGCTGCAATGAGAAAACGTACATGAAGGCATATGTACACATGGAGGTGCACATGAATAGACAGACAGAGATACAGACACATATAAGCACATACATACATATATACACACAATCTCCTCCTCTCCCTGTTGCAAGTGTGTCAATGTTGCTGCATTGGCACGCTGCAATGAGAAAACGTACATGAAGGCATATGTACACATGGAGGTGCACATGAACAGACAGACAGTGATAGACACATATAAGCACATACATACATATATACACACAATCTCCTCCTCTCCCTGTTGCAAGTGTGTCCATGTTGCTGCATTGGCACGCTGCAATGAGAAAACGTACATGAAGGCATATGTACACATGGAGGTGCACATAAATAGAAAGAGGTACATAAAGGGGTACACATGGAGACAAACATGTACACCAAGAGAGAGAGAGGTACGGTACACACAGGTACAAATATACGCACATACTGTCTTGCTCTCTGTGTATGAAGTATTACCACACTGCAACAAGAAAACATACACGAAGACTGACGTACATAAAGAATGTACATGGTAACAGAGGTACACACAGACACAGAGACAGAGCTGCAGACACACACATACACATCGGGAAGGGTACCGGTACACATGGAGATGTACGTATGTCACAGCAATATGCAGTATATGTACAAAAGATACACACACATACACACAGACAGATATGCACACACATACATACACAGATGCATACACAAGGAGATGTAACATACACAGCAATATGTACAATATGTACAACAGATATACACACATGCATACAGACAGAGGTACACACAGAGACATTGGTACACACAGACAGGTACACACACAAGCAGTCAGACAGGACAGATGCCAGATGGTGCTCCGGCATCAACAATGGGCACATCACCAGCTGGCTAAGTGTATTATTTGCAGTATTGGTCAAGTGATGGAAAGTGTTAGTAGAAATACACTGAGGTGGTTTGGTCATGTGGAGAGGATGGAGAGTGAGAGACTGGCGAGGAAAGTGTACGTGAGGGGGGGGAGAGGGAGGGGGAGGCCGAGGATGAGATGGAGGGATGGAGTGGAGAGGTATATGAGGGGGGTGCGAGGTGGGAACAGGGCAGTGAAATGGCAGGGGGCAGGGTGACATGGAGGCGATTTGTTTGTGGCCACCCCTTGTGGGATTGGGGTGTCTGCCACTAGACAGACAGATAGACTGGTCAAGCTGTTGTTGTTGTTTTTCTTGAAAGGAACAGTTTGTGGGCTCCTGGCCTTTGGTTCCTTCTTCCTAGCATAAAAAAAAAAAAAAAGCTCATGTCCCTATTGCAAAATGAGTGAATAAGGCAAAACAGGCTCAATAAACTGGTGTGTTTTATGTAGCAGAAGCAGCCAGAAAAAGATAAATACTCGTAAGTGACAAACATGCAACAGGTGACAGCAGCAACAAGCAGCTGGCTGACTAGCGTTATATTAAGACAACTAGACAAAATTCAGAACAAGGCTGTTAGAATCATTAACAACCCTGCCATTACATATAAACTACATCCCCTACAAGTAAGAAGGAATGTTGCCTCCCTTGCATTATTTTACAGATACTTTTATGGCAAATGCTCAGACGAAGTTGCGTCCATGGTGCCACCTCTCCATGCCTTCCCCTGTGCTACACGGGCATCTGGTAGCGCTCATGACTGGAATGTCACTCAACCATATTGCAGAACTTCTGCCTATCAGAAATCTTTAATTCTCTGAACTGCATCTCTCTGGAACTCGCTTCCCCAGAGTTGTTTCCTCACAAACTTCAACCCACAGCTGTTCAAGTCCAACTGTTACAGATTTTCTGTGCATGGAGGACACCAGATATTGTGGATGGATTATTTTTTTTATTAATTTGTTTTTCCTTGTGTTCTGTTATAAAAAAAAATGATTATAAGACTGCAACGCTGGCATTCTCAGACAAACTGGGAAAGAGAGAGAACTGTACAATGGATCCCTTCTATTGTGACTTGGTGGATGTGGAATATTTACAAGGTTAGCAGAAAGAGTCAAGAAGTTAATGGATGAATTCTTAGAAATTAAAAGGGAATTACAATACGAGGCAAAAAAAGCAATTAAAAAAAAAAAAAAGAAAAAAAAAGAGGAATGAGGTACTGACAATAGAGGTGAAAAAAAAATGTTGAAAATAATGTCAGCAGACGTGACTTGAAAAACAAAATGAGAGAAATGAGTGTTGTATCTATCTATCTATTGCCAGACGCCTTCATCCCATATAGGATGGCCACAAACAAATCACCTCCATGTTGCCCTGTCCCCTGTCATTTCACTGCCCTGCTCCCAGCTCACACCCCCCTCTCTCATATTCCTCTCCACTCCATCCCTTCATCTCATCCTTGGCCTCCCCCTCCCTCTCCCCCATCCATCTCATCCTTGGCCTCCCCCTCCCTCTCCCCCATCCATCTCATCCTTGGCCTCCCCCTCCCTCTCCCCCATCCATCTCATCCTTGGCCTCCCCCTCCCTCTCTCCCATCCATCTCATCCTTGGCCTCCTCCTCCTTTTCCCCCTCCAACTCACTCACACACACTCTATCTATTGCTTTATTTATAATTTTCATGATAATGCTAATTTCAGTTATATCTAATTCTTTTATTCTTTATTTTGTTCCTCTGTCTTGTGTACTGTTATTATTGAATTGTTCATATCAACTGCCTCCCTCCATCTGGCCTGTCACTCAGTGTAGAGTCACCTGTAAATAGAAGGATGAGGAAAGAATGAAGGAAAGAAAAGGGTAGGCAACTGAGAGCAGCACTACATCGAGTGAGTGGATGGTGAGTGCCCCCACAATGCAGAAAAATCCCATGTATTAAAATCTGGAAAGAGTGTAAGGAGGCCTGCCTGGCACTACAAAGTAGGCAGCAACAGTTTACAAGTATCTGACAAGGAGATCAATTTTTTTCATTCACTCATCCATCACCCAATCCTGTGTTGCCCCATAAGGAGCGTAGGAGCCCGGGGCTAGGCAAGTTGGTCCTGACATTTAAGATGAGAGTGACCAGCCTCACTCATCCCTGAGTGGCATTACATGAGCAGTAAACCCCAACCACCCCTTGGATATAAACCTTCACTGGCTCAACCCAACTGGAGCGCCTTAATTACCCACTAAACCACCAGGTGCTATAATTTGGTGTTATGGTTACCACCCAGTGTAGTAAATGGTTTCCTGGTGAACAGGAAACCATTTGGCTTGTCACTCAGAATAGAGTCACCTGTAGACAGAAGGAATAGGAAAGACTGAAAGAAAGAAAGACAGGAAAGGAAGGGACGAAAGAAAGGAAAGGGCAGTCAACTGAGAGCAGCACTACACTGAGTGAGTGGATGGCGAGTGCCCCCACCTACCATCAGACTATCACCAGAAGACCATATAAATGAAAAAGTAAGGAACATGTATAACCTGTTAGCGAATATGTGAGTTGCCTTTACCTACATCAAGGAGGAAATAGTAAAGAAGATAATTACATCACTCATACTGCCAGCACTTGAATATACACCACCATCATCCACTCACTTGATGTAGTGCTGCCTACTTCTTCCTTAGCCTTTATCGTTCTTTTTCTGTGCCTGTCCTCCTCTCTTCCTATTTCTCCCATCTTTCCTGTCACTTCTTATTGCTTTTCTTTCCTTTACAGATGGCTTTACATTGAGTGAAAAGCCATTGGGTTTCCTGTAAGCCAAGAAACCATTTACAACGCTGGGTGGTAACCATATAACCAAACCATACGTGTTCCCTACGTGTCAGCAAGTGGGTTCGTGGAGGGTTAGTGCCCCTCCCCGTAAAATGAATAACTCAGAGTCATATGGCCACCCCTTTCGGGATTATGGTGTCTGGCAATAGACAGATAGATAGTATGGACCTCACACTTAGGAAAGCATGTTGAGATGATTGAGAGGGTACAAAAAGCAGCCACAAGATGGGTACCAAGCCTGAGAGATCTTAGCTACAAAGAAAGACTTGATACGCTACAGTTACCAACATCAGAAGAGAGAGGAAGAAGAGGCGATGTGATCATGATATATAAATGTACCAAAGGGAAAGAAAACTTTGACATTAATGAATATCTATCTATCTATTGCCAGATGCCTTAATCCCGTAAGGGGTGGCCACAAACAAATCACCTCCGTGTCGCCCTGTCCCCCGCCATTTCACCACCCTGCTCCCAGTTCACACACCCCTCTCTCATATACCTCTCCATGCCATCCCTCCATCTCATCCTTGGCCTCCCCCTCCCTCTCCCCCTCTACACCTCACTCACATACACCCTCCTTGTCAGTCTCTCACTCTCCATCCTCTCCACAGGGCCAAACTTAATGGATATAAGGTACCTAATAAATATATGGCACCTACACAACCACCTTCAAGAGGACACAGCAAGAAATTATATAAGAAAATATTAAAGAAAGAGGTGAGATAATCCAGCTTTGCAGACAGGGCAACAGATCAGTGGAATATATTACCAGAATAAAGTCATGTGTGTCATATAATAAAAACAGGATAAAAATATGATGAAAATATGATACAATAGTGTAAAGAGACACGACACAATAAGCTTGACTCCATCCTGTCAAAGTACAATTAGGGAAGAACACCCACCCACACACACACACACACACACACACACACACACACACACACACATACACTACACTGAACTCCTCTCTCTCTCTCCGTTTGCTCTCTTCCATCCTTCCCCCTATCTTTCATCCTGTCAAAGTACAATTAGGGAAGAACACACACACACACTACACTGAACTCTTCTCTCACCCTCACTCCATTCCTTCTCTTCCATCCTTCCCCCTTTCTTTCAATGTCCTCTCCTTCCTTCTCCCTCTCTCCCTTCCTTCCTTCCCCTGTTGCTTCAATATTCTCTTCTTTCCTCTCTCTCTACCCATCCACCTTTGCCTATCCCCCCCTCTCCATCTATCTAGCCATCCTGCTATATTCTCTCTCTCTCTCTTTCTGTCAGCAAGGCAGAAACCAGCATATTAATATTACTTAGCATACAAACTATCTCTCTGCCTGTCTCCCTATCTATCTATCCAACTTCATCTATCCCTCCTCTCTCTCTCTCTCTCTCTCTCTCTCTCTCTCTACCTCTGTCACTATCTATTTGTCTATCTACTCACCTCATTCCACAGGGTTGGCAGAGAGGCAGTGGAATGCATGTGTTGATTTTTGAAGTGGAGTAGTTGTGAAGAAGTGGAGTGTGTGGTGGTGGTGGTGGTGGTGGTTGGAGTGGAGGAGGACTGCACCACACCTTCCTGTAACAATAAATAGTACTTAGACATATGCTAAGGGATAGGCTCAAGTTCCCACCATCCACTCATTTGATGTAGTGGAACCCTTAAGTTATTGCACACTGAATAATAAGGGAGGAGTAAAAATGCACAACTCCTTGCTGTAAGAGAAGAATAAATAGCACTTTAAATACAAACAAGTAGACTTGAGTCCCCACCATCCACTCATCTGATGTAGTGCAACCTTAAGTGACTACATAATAAGAAATAATTCCTGTGTGCGAGGTGGTGGTGGACCTTACCTGTGGGGTGAAAGGATTGCTGACAAGAATAGGTGACAAGAAGAATGGTGTGGAGGGCGGTTGGGTGGTAACCAAAGCGCCAATTTTGGGTTTGGAAAGCAATGTCTTCTTTTCTGGACTCTGATCAAATACTGAGTCATATGAAAACAAATATCTATCAATCCACCCATCTCTCTCTCTCTCTCTCTCCCCATCTCCCTCTTTCTCTCTCTCTCCCTGCCTGCCTCCCTCCCTCCCCCCCCTCTCTCTCTCTCTCTCTCTCTCTCTCTCTCTCCTCTAAGCTCATAAAATATTGTGTCATCTACAGAAGCTATCAATCTATCTATCTATCTACCTTCTCTCTCTCATCAAAAACCAACTCATCTGAAAGAAACTATCAATCAAAATTATGTTCATATGATCAAATTACACTCAAAGTTCCCTAACACCTTTTCCTTAGTGGTTTATTTCTTGATATGGCTGGGCAGTATCCTTTTGTATGTTATTTATGCAGAGTATGGTGATATTGGAAGGATTGAACACAGAATAGGACAGTAAGATATGCAAAATAAATCACTTAGGAAAAGGTGTTAGGGAACTTTGGTGATACTGGAAAGGTTTATGTACCACAGAATAGGACAGCGAGATACACAAAATAAATCACTTAGGAAAAGGTGTTAGGGAGCTTTGATGATACAGGAAGGATTTATGTAACACAAGACAGTAAGGTGTAGCTAATAAGAAAAGTAAATCACTTAGGAAAAGGTGCTAGGGAGCTTTGGTGGTGTTGGAAGGATTTATGTAACACAGGACAGAAAGGTGTAATGAGCAAAATCACTAAAGAATGGGTGTTAGGGAGCTTTGGTGATATAGGAAGGATTTATATAACACAGGACAGTATGGTGTAATAAGAAAAACAAATCACTTAGAAAAGATGTTAAGGAGCTTTGGTGATACTGGAAGGATGGAAAATATAGGAAGACAAAGAAGAAAAAAAAAAGGAAAAAATAAATCACTTATGAAAAGGTGTTGGGGAGCTTTGGTGTTATAGGAAGGATTTATGTAGCACAGGACAGTGAGGTGTAATAAGCAAAAATAAATCACTTAGGAAAATTTGTTAGGGAGCTTTTACTTATATATGCTCCTGTGGGGGAAACAGAGAAGGAAAATACGTATGAGTCTCCTTGGTTACTAGTCAAATTTATCCTTCACTCTGACTACACCTGGCCATTAACTCAGCTAAAAGGTGTTACAAAGCTTTGTTTAGGAATGAGTCTCCTTGGTTACTAGTCAAATCAACACTCCAATCTGACTACACTTGCCATCAACAGAGCTGAAAGGGGTTATGGATCATTGTTATGAGGCAGGAATGAGTCTCCTTGGTTACTAGTCAAATCAACACTCCAATCTGACTACACTTGCCATCAACAAAGCTGAAAGGGGTTATGGATCATTGTTATGAGGCAGCAGGTCATTTGTTTTTCCTTCCTCTGTTATCTGAAGGCAAAAAACAACAAGCCAGACACAGCAGCACCACCGGGCTATTCCCGCCTGTCCTGGTGGACAGTTTTCGTGTGACCGTAATTTCCGAATGGACGCCAGCGTTTTGTCCGGCTAGTGGGTAACATTGTACCAAAAATGGTTTGTACCAGCCAGGTGACAGGGTCCAGGTAATGGATGGTCTGGGTAGTGGTCATCTGGATAATTAAGAGATTACTGTATATAAAATATCCAATAGATAAAAGGCAGAAAAATTATACATACAACAGATAATATGTAGATACAATGGAGATCCATCCATCCATCATTCAGTCCTACATTGCCCCATGAGGAGGGTAGGTGCCCGGGGCTAGGCAAGTTGGTCCTGACATTTAAGATGAGAGTGACCAGCCTCACTCATCCCTGAGTGGCATTACATGAGCAATAAACCCCAACCACCCCTTGGATATAAACCTTCACCGGCTCAATCCGATTGGAGCGCCTTAATTACCCACTAAACCACCAGGTGCCTTAATTTGGTTATATGGTTACCACCCAGCATAGTAAATGGTTTAAAGTGTACAGGAAACCATATGGCTTGTCACTCAGTGTAGAGTCACCCACAGGCAGAAGGAAGAGGAAAGAATGAAGGAAAGAAAGAAGGAAGAGGGAGTGTAAAGTTACTCATTGGCAGAAGGACAAGGAAAGAATGAAGGAAAGACAGAAGAGGATGGAAGGAATAGGCAGACACCCAAAGCAGCACTATACTGAGTGAGTGGATGGTGAGTGCCCTCATCTACCACAAAATAATAATAATAATAGTACTGTAATAATAACAATAGTAACAGTAATGATGATGATAATAATAATACTGTCATAATAATAATAATAATAATAATAATAATAATAATAATAATACCTGTACTGTATATGGAATTCTGATCCACCCACATACACCAATATACAGTAGTTGCCTCAGCCCTATTTCCCTATTACAAATACTGCACTTACCGAGATATGGTACTTGTAAAGGAAAGAGGTGTGTGGGGCCATTTGTTGTGTGCAAGGGGAACTGCCAGGACTCAGGTTATGTGCTGTATGGAGTAGAAGAGTTAGATGTACAATAATAATAATAATAATAATAATAATAATAATAAAATAAATAAATAATAATAATAATCATCATCATCATCCGGACCTCCTTTCAAACCCTAGGACAGGGTGAGAAGTAGCAACATCCAGACAGCCCAAGTCTGCCCAGTCCAATGGACCACACTTCCATTCACTCATCATTCAAGACCCCAGAATCCTGGCTCTATCTGATATGCCAAAAACTTTCACCACATTCTGTAGCTTCACATAAATGTATCCGATAGATAATAATAACTAATTTATTTATTTATTTTTTATTGCCAGATGCCATAATCCCCTAAGGGGTGGCCATTTGACTTTGAGTTACTGGTATTTGTTTTACAGGGAGGGGCACTAACCCTCCACCAACCCACGTATGGTTTGGTTATATGGTTACCACCCAGCGCTGTAAATGGTTTCTTGGCTTACAGGAAACCATTTGGCTTGTCACTCAATGTAAAGCCACCTGTAAAGGAAAGAAAAGTAATAAGAAGTGACAGAAAAGATGGGAGAAATAGGAAGAGAGGAGGGCAGGCACAGAAAAAGAATGATAAAGGCTAAGGAAGAAGTAGGCAACACTACATCAAGTGAGTGGATGATGGTTGCCACCACCCACCACTAATAACAATAATAATAATAATAATAATAATAATAATCCAAGAGGTGGCTGGGGTTGATTGCTCATGTAATGCCACTCAGGGATGAGTGAGGCTGGTCACTCTCATCTTAAATGTCAGGACCAACTGCCTAGCCCCGGGCTCCTACACTCCTCATGGGGCAATGTAGGATTGGATGATGGATGGATAATAACAATAATAATAATAATAATAATAATACAGTAATAATAATCTATCTATCTATATACCTAGGCTGCTTCCCCCAAGGAAAGGGAGGTAGCCGAGACAGGACGACACACTCCCCATTTACTCATCCATTCAAACACATTCATTCGCATCTTAGCCCCAAAGGGGAGAACGGACAGATCTTCACCGCACCACACCGCACAAGGGTCAACTGCGCAATGCAATCAGTGACATCCGCAGCAGGGCCCGACAGCAGAGCTGGTTTACCCCTGCCACATCATAATAGACCCATCCCCTTACCCGCACCTGACCTGACTAGCTGATCAGACCAAATGCGGGAGAATATCCCCTCAGGCTGCGTCATCACTTATTCATTCACAATTTCTCTCCATTTATTTATGTCACGCACAGCCACTCTTCCTTGCTCAACAGACATCCCTCTCGCATCCAGCGCTCTCTTCACACTGTCCATCCATCCTATTCGTGGTCTTCCTCTCAGCCTTACACCTCTCACATCAGATCTAGTTATCTTTTTCACCAATCGCTCATTATCCATTCTCTCCATATGCCCAAACCATCGCAACACCCTCTGCTCAACTCTACCAACCATCTCCCGAACAACTCCAGTTCTCCTTCGCACTTCATCATTTCGCACCCGATCCATACGTATCACTCCACACATACTCCTGAGACACCTCATCTCCATTACATTCAAACTTTTCCTCTCTGCTACACCCATATTCCATGTTTCAGCCCCATATAACAGTCGGTACCACAACACCCTCATACAACCTTCTCTTTACATCCATTCTAAGCGAACGACATTTAAACACTTTTTTCATTCCTCCCAGCACCTTTCCTACTTCATTTATTCTAAACTTCACTTCTGCATCTATTCTTCCATCCACAGCAACATGTGACCCTAGATATTTAAAACAATCTACCTCCTCAATCAACTCACCATTCAAAACTATATTCATCCCCCTACCATCTATCAACCTCGTACACTTCATCACTTTACTCTTATTTTCATTTACTTTCAATTTCCTCCTTTCACACACCCTTCCAAACTCCTCTACCAACTGTCTCAATCTCTCCTCTGAATCAGTCACCAGTGCAGTATCATCTGCAAACAGCAGCTGCTTCAGATTCCACTCTCCACCATCAACATTCACCAGACTCAGACCTCCACCTAAAACTCTTGCATTCACCTCCCTTACAACACCATCCATGTAAATATTAAACAACCAAGGTGACATCACATATCCCTGTCGCAGCCCCACTCTCACAGGAAACTAGTCACTCACAGCATTTCCCACTCTTACACACGCTCTACTATTTACATAAAAACTTTTCACCCCTTTTAGTAACCTACCATCAAGTCCATACAATCTTAAAACAGTCCACAAAGCCTCCCTATCAGTTCTATCATACGCTTTCTCTAAATCCATGAATGCCCAAAACACATCCTTGCCTTTCGCTAAATACTTTTCACACACTTGTCTCACAGCAAACACCTGATCAACGCATCCCCTCCCTCTCCTAAAGCCACACTGCTCATCACCAATCACTCCCTCTGTACCCTCTCTAACTCTCATAATTAACACTCTACCATACACCTTACCTACAACACTCAACAGACTAATACCCCTAAAGCTAGTACATTCATACTTATCACCCTTGCCTTTATACAACGGGACCACACAAGCACTTGCCCAGTCAATTGGCACCATACCTTTCTCAAAGCACACATTCAACAATCTTACTAACCAGTCAACAATAGTCACTCCACCACCCTTCAGGCATTCCACAGCACACCCATCCATACCTGCAGCTTTCCCTGTTTTCATCTCCTTTACTGCCTTCTCCACTTCCTCCTTCGTGATCAAAGAATCATTCAACTCTCCCAACACATTTATTCCTTGCACCCTTCTATCCGCCCCAATCTCAGCCACTCTTTCCTCCTCTACATTTAACAATCTTTCAAAATACTCTGGCCATCTCTTCCTTACTGCATCCATCTCAATTAACATCCTTCCATCCTCTGCTTTTACTCGTTCTTCCTTCCCAGACTCTCCCTTTCGCACCCTTTTCACCTCCTTCCAAAACATTTTCTTATTCTGTTGAAAATTCTCTGTCAGCCGCCTACCCCACCTCTCATCTGCTGCCACTTTAGCATCACGCACAGCCCATCTTGCTCTATTCCTCTTTTCCTTATACATTTCATATGACATCTCATCCTTCCTCTGCAGCCACACTTCATATGCACGTCTCTTCTCAGCCACAGCCATACTTACTTCCTCGCACCACCATTCACTTCCTTTTCTTACACCACCACCCACACGTCTCACACCACACACCTCTTCTGCATGCCCCACCACAGCACTCTTAAACAACTGCCATTCCTCCTCCACACTGCCATTTTCCCAATCTTTCACTGCGTTCCACTGATGTTTCAATTTCTCCTGATACTCTATCTTTTTCTCTCTTTTATCCAACTCACTCACTTTCAAAACCTCCCTGCCACACCTAACCCTCCTAGCTCTCACCCATCTCTTACCTACTCTTAACTTTCCCTCCACCAGGTAGTGGTCAGACATACCTCCACCCTCCCCTCTCAGAACTCTCACATCCAACAATCTTCCTATTACATTCCTGGACACAACCACATAGTCCATCAAAGCTCTATCAACAACCCTTCCACCCTCCTGTCTCACCCATGTATACTTATAAATATCTTTCTTCTCAAACAGCGTATTCCCAATCACCATCTCTCGCTCAGCACACATCGCTATCATTCGTTCCCCATTTTCATTTCTTCCAGGCACACCATGCATACCAACTACGCCTTCAACTGCTACATTTCCCACTCTAGCATTCAGATCTCCCATCATTACCACATTCACATTCGCTCCAAAACTCTGCAGACACTCATCAACATCATTCCAGAAAGACTCCCTCTCTTGTTCATCCCTTTCACTACCAGGCCCATATGCACTACAATGCCCGCGGCCGGACCTTCCGCCCCGCCATCCCCCACACCACCACCGGGCCACCACCACCCCACCACCCGAGGAGGAGATAATGGACAGGTTAATGACCCAGGACAAGAGGGTCATCCAACCACCACAGACCTGTGCCCCTTCTTCCCGCAACTACCTCAACACCAGGTGAGCCTAGACCCGCAACAAGTTACACGGCGGGTTAACCATCGACAGCAGTGGGGTGGGACTGATACGTCAGTCCCTCGTAGTCTTGTGGTGACGACCACAACTTCACTCCAACGGGACAGGAGGTCCCTAGGTGAGCCACGGGGTGTTTACACCTACTGCCACCGCGAGCCACGGGGAAGTACCTTCCTCTGCCGCAGTATCCCAGGTGAGCCACGAGGGGCTTGTATCCTCTGCCACAGTGAGCCACGAGGGCGTAATACCCTCTGCCACAATCAGGACAGGAGGTCCTTTGACGAGGGAAGAGAGCCCTCTATAACAAATAGGGCAGGAGGCCCAATAGTGGATTGTACGGGGCTCACGTCCCTAGCCACTCTAAGGGTAAGAGACCCTCACACACCGCCACAAGTGGGTCCCAGTACCGATCAACCTGGTGCCACGGCAATTATAAAGACAAGAGAGAGAGTCGCCTCTGTGCTACCCTCCATAAGTGTAAGACAGACCACGGCCTCCGTGTGTCCTCCAGAGCCAGCTAACTCCTGCAGGAGTAGCCGGTCACCACCCGGGGGAGTTACCCCTAAAGTGTCACCTGAACAGAGGCCTGGTCCCAGTCGGGACCTACCTCCTACCCCCGGGAAATTCTTGTCTTCCCCAGGTACCAGCGGGAGACGAGGCCGCAGCCCACACCTGACGGCGCGTCCCCCAGTAGACTTCCGCAGTCCTCGGACCCCTAGGCGAGCCCGGCAACCCGTCGACGCCGACCTCCCCCTGCCGCAGACCCTACGACGTCAGGCCCGTCTGCTACACCTGTTTGGCCCCAGTCCCTAGGGCCAACACAGACAGGCCTCCCTTCATAGTGACCAGAGGAGGGCCTACAACAGGTCGAGACCCCAGGCAAGAGGGTCTCCCTGCACCGTGACCAGAGGAAGACCTACAACAGGTCGAGACTCCAGGCAAGAGGGTCTCCCTGCACCATGACCAGAGGAGGGCCTACAACAGGTCGAGACCCCAGGCAAGAGGGTCTCCCTGCACCGTGACCAGAGTGAGGACCTACACCTTACAGTGACAAAGTGATATCGCCCCAGAAACTCGGGCAAGAATAGTGACTTTCCCTTTCCTGTAGTGATCCAGTGACAGAGTGAACCAGCGGGATTACACCAAAAAGTGTCCGTAAATACCTTCCCCTAACAAAGACTATAAGTTCCGGGTTCATCCGAGCAGTGCTATCCCAAAGTCCAATCTAGAGTAGTCTCCCCCCTTGTCAGTGTACGCGCGGGCGAGAGTTGCCGCGCCGAGCCTAAACAATGAACTATAGTGCTCTACCTCCCCTGTTAATTTATAGTAATAATCCCTCCTCGGCTCATCAAGCCCAGACATCTCTATTGCCCCGACACGCTAAGACCTTTTGGACTTTGATACAAGTGAATTCCATCCACTTACGGACTCTTAACCTATTATAAACCATAATTAAGGAGTGTGTGAATATCCCATATTACACTAACGTAACTCTGTATATCTGTATCCTCTGTTTATAATACCATCCTATGTGATATTGTTAAGGTGTTGTAATTAAGGTAATAGATGTGTTAAAGGTGGACTGCCTAGTTTTTATGTCCTGTTCCCTTGTTAGTGCATTACTTCCGGTCCGGAAAAAGGACCCCGCTCAGTAGTTAGTGTCTTTAGTACGAGGAGTCGGCCTAAAAACACTCAGCATAATATGCACTCACAAACACCCACAACTCACGTTCAAATTTCGCTTTCACCCACATCAGTCTCGATGACACCTCCTTCCATTCAATCACACATTGCTGTACTTCCGGACTCACTAACAAGGCCACACCTTCTCTTGCCCTTCCTCTATCAACACCTGGCAATCTTCCATTCACACTTCCAAACATAGACTCACCCTTCCCTTTCATCTTCGTTTCACTCATAGCTAACACATCCAACTTTCTTCTCACAAACATTCTCCCAGTCTCCTCCCTTTTAGCCTCAATTGTACTACATCCACGCACATTCATAGACCCAATCTTCAGGGTACGGGGATAACTCCATCCCCCATCCCTTTCTCTGGCCTGTCTCTTTTTAGGAACTAAATAATAATAATAATAATAATAATAATAATAATAATAATAATAATAATAATAACAACAACCAAATTATTACCCTACTTGGTGATATGATGAGCAATACCAGTACATTAATAACAATTATAAGCTTGGACATTGTTGGAAGGACACAAGTCAAGAGTGAGAGCAGTGGAAATGAGTTATTTAAGAGGAGCCTGTGGAGTCACGTGGAGAGACAGGCTGACGAATGAGGATATAAAGGAGCGTTGTGGTGTGGATGTGGATGTGATAGGAAGCGTTATGAGGAACACACTGAGGTGGTTTGGCCATGTGGAGAGGATGGAGGGTGAAAGACTGACGAAGAGAGTGTATATGAGTAAGGTGGAGGGTGGAAGAGGGAGGGGGAGACCGAGGATGAGATGGAGGGATGGGGTGGAGAGGTATATGAGAGAGGTGGGTGTGAGTTGGGAGCAGGGCAGTGAAATGGCGGGGGACAGGGCGACTTGGAGGCGATTTGTTTGTGGCCACCCCAAACGGGATTGAGGCGTCTGGCAATAGATAGATAGATAGATAGATAATCACAATAATAATAATTATAATCTATCTACAGCAAGACGCCTTAATCCTGCAACGGGTGTCCACAAAAAAATAGCTTCCATGTCGCCCTGTCCCCTGCCATTTCGTTGCCCTCTCCCACAGCTCACACACCCCTCTCTCACATACCTTTTGACTCCATCCCTCCATCTCATCCTTGGTCTCCCCCTCCCTCCCCCCCCTCCACCTCCTTGCATACATTCTCCTCGTTAGTCTCTTGCTCTCCATCTTTTCCACATAGCCAAACCACCTCAGTGTATTTCTCCTAACGCTTCCTATCACATCCACATCCACGTCCACAACGCTCCTTCACTTCCTCATTCGTCAGCCTGTCTCTCCATGTGACTCCACAGGCTCCTCTTAAATAACTCATTTCCACTGCTCTCACTCTTGACTTGTGTCCCTCCAACAACGTCCAAGCTTCACTTCCATATGTTAGAGTTGGTATCACAATACTGTCATGCAGTGACTTTTTCACTTCCATGCTCACTTCTCTGTTCCTTATCACTGCTTTCAAAGAACCAGCAACCTTTTGACCTTGTTGTACTGCCTCCTCTAAACTTCCATCTTTACTCATTTCAAATTGGAAACAAAATCCACTCCACAAAACAATCGTAAGTACAGCAAAAGAGACAATAACAACACAAAAAATCACTTTTACACCCAAAATAGTAAAAAAAGAATAAAAAATGAAATGGAAAAAGTAAATGCATTTGGGTACATTTGAGTCTCTTGCACTATGCCAGAAACAAACACTCACAGGTAGGGCTTAAGGAACATCATAACAACAAGGGGGACAAAATTAAGCAGGAAAAACCTCTGCCTCCCTCTGCTACTTGGTGGTGGCTCTGGTGACCCTGATACACGTCTACAAGGTATGCGCCTGCTGTGTGGATTCCTGCAATCGTCAGGGCAGCTCACCCGCCTGTGACCGAAGACACTGCACCATCGGCTGAGGAAGGGCAGTGGGTCATGTCCTCAACTGTGGTCCTTTATACCCAGAAGATGAAGGTCATTTATCACCCTGAAAATAATCTGAAAAATTCAGAAAACAAACTGGAGGAAAACGGTACAAACTGAACTGGTAAGGTCTTTCAGCTGTTTAAAGTGTACACTTACCAGAATTTTTTATGGTAAAAGTACACTTTCATTGCTGAAATAAGTTTCCTGGCAATTATGATGGGATGTTTTATGCATTAACCCACCCAGACCTCATTCAACCTAACTTATACCATAATAGTGACACAAGAGACCTTATAGGCTACTATACTACACCTCCATGGATGTCTAGCTGAAGGGGAGGGCACAAATTTAAATTAAGTACCAAACATTCGTGAGTGCATATATATACAATACATACATACATATATAAAGCACAGTACTGTACTTACATAGCATATAAACAAACATGACACTATGCTTCCTAAATATTTAAATCCCCATGCTGAGGATGGCCATGGTAGTCGTAGTTTTCATTGGACTGGGAGATACACCTTGTGAAAAAACAAAAGCTACATTTACTCCTAAATAGTTCCTCACCTGGCAGCTGCTGGGTAAAAGATTTATTGCGTGTATTAGGTTGTTGGTCCCATACGTCTTAATCTTTATTTTTCACCCTTCATTTTTGTTTCCTGCACCAGTACGTTTTTGACACATATCTCACCTTTATCTTCATAGAACTGGGAATCAAGGCTTCATAATTCAAATTTACTCAAACCTGACCTTGAATAATGTCAAGATGTCCATTTAATAAGAATATGTCCACTTTTTCCAACACATTTATTTTAAAGGGTTCAGGTTCAGGTTAGTTCAAGGTGTATAGCCTTTCCAACGGCACACCTCTTCACTTCTCTATGTTTATGTTTTATTTTCCTTCAGTTCCTTTTCTCTCTTTTTCCATATATCATACAGTTGTTCTTTCTTTTTTTCAATATTCTCTGCCTGGAATAAAAACTGTCCAATCACCAGTTCTTCGTCTTCTATTCTGGGTCTCTGTAGCTCTACTATCCTGTTTCTCACTTCCTGTAAACATGGGCAAAATAGTATAAAATGGGGCAGGTTTTCTTCTTGTACCTGGCACAGCTTACATATTGTGTGTTCTCCTTGATGCCTCTTTGTGTTCTGGAGGGGTAAGCAGTTACTTCTAGCTCTATACCATATTACTGAAGATGGTCTGTTATCATAACATGGTTCTTTTATTTCTTCCTGTTATGCTGAGTGTTTTTAGGCCGACTCCTCGTACTAAAGACACTAGCTACTGAACGGGGTCCTTTTTCCGGACCGGAAGTAATGCACTAACAAGGGAACAGGACATAAAAACTAGGCAATCCACCTTTAACACATCTATTACCTTAATTACAACACCTTAACAATATCACATAGGATGGTATTATAAACAGAGGATACAGACATACAGAGTTACGTTAATGTAATATGGGATATTCACACACTCCTTAATTATGCTTTATAATAAGTTAAGAGTCCGTAAGTGGATGGGATTCACTTGTATCAAAGTCCAAAAGGTCTTAGCGTGTCGGGGCAATGGAGATGTCTGGGCTTGATGAGCCGAGGAGGGATTATTACTATAAGTTAGCAAGGGAGGTAGAGCACTAGAGTTCACTGTTTAGGCTCGGCGCGGCAACTCTCGCCCGCGCGTACACTGACAATGGGGGGGGGGCTACTCTAGATTGGACTTTGGGATAGCACTGTTCGGATGAACCCAGAACTTATAGAATTTGTTAGGGGAAGGTATTTACGGACACTTTTTGGTGTATTCCCGCTGGTTCACTCTGTCACTGGATCAGTACAGGGAAGGGGAAGTCACTATTCTTGCCCGAGTTTCTGGGGCGATATCACTTTGTCACTGTAAGGTGTAGGTCCCCACTCTGGTCACGGTGCAGGGAGACCCTCTTGCCTGGGGTCTCGACCTGTTGTAGGTCCTCCTCTGGTCATGGTGCAGGGAGACCCTCTTGCCTGGGGTCTCGACCTGTTGTAGGTCCTCCTCTGGTCACGGTGCAGGGAGACCCTCTTGCCTGGGGTCTCGACCTGTTATAGGCCCTCCTCTGGTCACTGTGAAGGGAGGCCTGTCTGTGTTGGCCCTAGGGACTGGGGCCAAACAGGTGTAGCAGACGGGCCTGACGTCGTAGGGTCTGCGGCAGGGGGAGGTCGGCGTCGACGGGTTGCCGGGCTCGCCTAGGGGTCCGAGGACTGCAGAAGTCTACCGGGGAACGCGCCGTCAGGTGTGGGCTGCGGCCTCGTCTCCCGCTGGTACCTGGGGAAGACAAGAATTTCCCGGGGGTAGGAGGTAGGTCCCGACTGGGACCAGGCCTCTGTTCAGGTGACACTTTAGGGGTAACTCCCCCGGGTGGTGTCCGGCTACTTCTGCAGGAGTTAGCTGGCTCTGGAGGACACACGGAGGCCGTGGTCTGTCTTACACTTATGGAGGGTAGCACAGAGGCGACTCTCTCTCTTGTCTTTATAATTGCCGTGGCACCAGGTTGATCGGTACTGGGACCCACTTGTGGCGGTGTGTGAGGGTCTCTTACCCTTAGAGTGGCTAGGGGCGTGAGCCCCGTACAATCCACTATTGGGCCTCCTGCCCTATTTGTTATAGAGGGCTCTCTTCCCTCGTCAAAGGACTTCCTGTCCTGATAGTGGCAGAGGGTATTACGCCCTCGTGGCTCACTGTGGCAGAGGAGACAAGCCCCTCGTGGCTCACGTGGGTTACTGCGGCAGAGGAAGGGACTTCCTCGTGGCTCGCGGTGGCAGTAGGTGGAAACACCCCGTGGCTCACCTAGGGACCTCCTGTCCCGTTGGGGTGAAGTTGTGGTCGTCACCACAAGACTACGAGGGACTGACGTATCAGTCCCACCCCACTGCTGTCGAGGGTTAACCCGCCGTATAACTTGTTGCGGGTCTGGGCTCACCTGGTGTTGAGGTAGTTGCGGGGAGAAGGGGCCCAGGTCAGAGGTGGTCGGATGACCCTCTTGTCCCGGGTCACTAATCTGACCGTTATCTCCTCCTCGGGTGGTGGGGTGGTGGTGGCCCGGTGGTGGTGTAGGGGGTGGCGGGCGGAAGGTCCGGTCGCGGGCATTTTACCACCGTCGTTCGTGAAAAAGTCACGACCCCGTGACTGCAGGTGGTAGGTGATGGTGTTTGGTGTCATGTTGACTGGGGTGAGGTGATGCAGGAGGTTGGTCCAGTGGTTGGTCATTCTGGTTGTTTCGTGGGCTGGGTTGATGAACAGCCTGATGGAGGATGGGTGGTTCGTGCGGCGTAGACGCGAAGAAGCTGGTGCGTCTGTCGGATTCTGATGGGCGGCTGGCCGTGAGATAGCCACTGGACGCGGGTGATTTTCATGCTGGTGGTTGCTGCTTGGTGGGGCGGCTGTAGCTGAATGCTGGCTAGGGTTGGCGGGTTGGTGCTTATATGGGGGATGGGTCGGTGGTTAGGGGATTTGACTTTGGGGAATTGGGACTTGGGGTTTTTCCATCGTGCTTGGTGGAGAGGGAGAGTGATGGGGGAGGTGTTTGGGGTAGGGGGTCTTTGTGGTGGGGTATGGTTGGTTGGCTGGTTACCGGGGGTGGTGTTGGTGTATATCTGGGTGGTGGGCGTGGAAGGCGGCCTGATCTAGTAGTGGTGGTGGTAAGGGTGGGTGTGGGTGGTGAGGGTGGCTGAGCACGTGGTGTTGGTGAGGGTGTACGGGTGGTGGGAGGTGAGGGGGGTGGCGTGGTTGTGTGGCGGGTATAGTGAGCATGGTGGCGGGGTGGGGTGGGTGCGTTTGCTTGGGTGGTTCTGGGCGTGGTGCGGGCGCAGGTGGGCGAAGGTGGAGGAGTATGGTTTGAGGAGGCAGTGGTTTGGGTTGATGGAGAGGTAGGGGATGGAGGAGGTGTGGTGTGAGGGGTGGTGCGTGAATGGGTGGGGGAGTGTGGTGTGGGCGTTTTTTTTTTTTTTTTTTTTTTTTTTTTTTTTTTAATGCGAGGAAGAAGGAACCAAAGGCCATGAGCCCGCAGTAACAGTTCCCTCCAAAGAGAAAAACAAAATACAATATGAAAGCCAAATTCAAGATCCAATCATTTTGAGATGCCTGGACACACTGCGTTTGAAAGACTGGAGATCATAGGCAGCAGGAAATACAGACAGAGGGAGACAGTTCCAGAGCTGACCTGTTGCATAAATGAAAGACTGGGAGTAACGGTTAACTCTTGCATTAGAGAGTTGGACAGAAAAAGGATGAGAGTTTGCTGCCAGACGGGTGCTACGCGCCCGTCGTAGAGGTGGAGGAATGCAAGCAGACAGTTCAGAGGAGCAGTGATCATTAAAGTAGCGATAGAAAAGAGATAAAGATGCAACAGTGCGGCGAAGAGACAGAGGTTGAAGGGAGTCAGTAAGAGGAGGAGAGTTAATGAGACGAAAAGCCTTTGACTCCACCCTATTGAGAAGAGCTGTATGTGGGGAGCCTTCCCACACATGAGAGTTGTACTCCACACAGGGGCGGATAAAACCCCTGTATAGAGTCAACAATTGTGCAGGGGTAAAGAAAGAGCGGAGTCGGCTTAGCACACCCAATCTCTTGGAAGCAGATTTTACAAGAGATGTAATATGATCTTTCCAAGATAAGTCCCGAGTAAATGAAACCCCAAGCATGTTCAAGGATGATGCAGGATTAAGCTGAATATTATTAAACATTAGTGGGTATACCTGTGGAAGATTTTGTCGGGTTGATAGGTGTAAGAACTGAGTCTTAGATGCATTAAAGACAACCATATTATTTTTACCCCAGTCAGAGATATGGGCCAAATCAGACATTAGGTGTGCCATAGCCTCATCCCTTGCTTGTTGAAGTAACTGTTGAGATGGGCGCTGCGGGAACCAAATGGAAAGGTGAAGGGTGGAGTCGTCAGCGTATGAGTGGATAGGGTTAGATGTACAGCTTAGAAGATCATTGATGAATAAAAGGAAGAGAGTTGGTGATAGGACAGAGCCCTGAGGGACACCACTGTTGATAGATCTAGGAGAAGAACGATGGCCGTCTACAACAGCGGCTATAGAACGACCAGAAAGGAAGCTTGCGATAAAGGCACAGATAGAAGGATGGAAACCGTAGGAGGGCAGTTTGGAAATTAAAGATTTATGCCAGACTCGATCGAAAGCCTTAGAGATGTCAAGTGCAATGGCAAAGCTTTCGCCAAAGTCCCGAAAGGAGGATGACCAGGAGTCTGAAAGGTAGGTGAGAAGATCGCCAGTGGAGCGTCCCTGACGGAACCCATACTGACGATCGGAAAGAAGGTTGTGATAGGAAAGATGCCTTAAAATTTTTCAATTAAGAATTGACTCGAAAACTTTTGAAATACAGGACGTTAAAGCAATTGGACGATAGTTGGAGGGTTGGGAGTGGTCACCCTTCTTTGGGACTGGCTGAATGAGAGCAAACTTCCAGCAAGAAGGAAAGGTACAAGTTGACAGACAAAGGCAAAAGAGTTTGCCTGGGCAGGGTGTAAGCACAGAAGCACAGTTCTTGAGAACAACAGGAGGGACCCCATCCGGCCCATATGCCTTGTTAGTACTGAGGCCAGTGATGGCAGAAAATACATCAACTGAAGAAATTTTAATGTCAGCCATGAGGAAGTCAGAGGGGGGAAGTGATGGAGGAACAGCACCGGAATCGTCTAAGGTAGAATTGGAGGAGAAAGTCTGTGTGAAGAGATCTGCTTTATCAGTAGAAGAAATAGCTACAGAACCATCAGAGTAGAAAAGAGGAGGGAAGGATGATGAGGTAAAGTTGTTAGAAAGATTTTTGGCAAGATGCCAGAAGGAGCGGGAAGAATTCGAGTCGGAGAGTTGAGAGCATTTAGTATGGATGAAATTATTTTTAGTAGAGCGAAGAACAGACTTAGCACGATTCCGGGCAGAAACGTAAAGATGATGTGATTCAGGGGTGGGTTGGCTCCGGTACCTTTTGTAGGCCCTCTCCTTGTTGCGGACAGCATTAGAACAAGCGTGATTAAACTAAGGCTTTCTTGCATTAGTCAAAGGATATGAGAAAGGAATGTATGCTTCCATGCCCGAGAGAATAACCTCCGTAATGCGCAAGGCACACTCAGATGGCTCCCGGCTACGGAAGCAATAATCATTCCAGGGAAAATCAAAGAAGTACTGCCTGAGGGCCTCCCAGTCCGCGGCTCCAAAATGCCACAGACGACGTTTCACTGGAGGGTCCACAGGCCGTACCGGAGTGATAGGACAGGTTAAGGTAATAAGGTTGTGATCGGAGGAGCCCAACGGAGAGAAAAGATTAACAGAGTAAGCAGAAGGATTAGTTGTGAGGAAGAGGTCAAGTATGTTGGAGCTCTCACCAAGGCGGTCAGGGATACGGGTAGGGTGCTGTACAAGCTGCTCTAGGTCATTAAGGATAGAAAAGATGTAGGCTTGTTCACCAGGTGGATCTGTGAAAGGAGAGGAGAGCCAAAGGTGGTGGTGAACATTGAAATCTCCAAGAATGGAGATTTCAGAGAAAGGAGAAATGGATAGAATGTGTTCCATCGTAGAAGTAAGATAGTCGAAGAATTTTTGATAGTCAGTAGAATTAGGGGATAAGTAAACAGCACAGATATATTTAGTCAGAGAATGACAGGAAAGCCGAAGCCAGAGTGTGGAGAATTCAGAAGAATCAAGTTCAGGAACACGAGAGCAAGATAAGTCGTTGCGTATATATACACAACAGCCACCTTTGGCTTTGAAATGAGTATAGAGAAAGTAGGAGGATACAGAAAAGGGTTTGCTGTCAGTTGTCTCAGACAGCTGAGTCTCCGTTAGAAAAAGAAGGTGAGGTTTAGAGGAGGAGAGGTGGTGCTCAACAGAGCGAAAGTTAGAGGAAAGGCCGCGAATGTTGCAGAAATGAAGAAGAAGAGAGTCAGACCGTGGTTCCAGGCACCCTGAGTCGTCACCGGGAGACGGGCAGATGGTGGGGGCATTTATGGTCCCCCCCCCCTGGGGACTCCGAGGCTTGATAAGACGACGCCATTTTGGTAAATTTTGAATAGGAAGTGTAGTGTGTACTGTGCATGCAGTGTGGTGAAGATAGTTAGAGAAATTTGTACTGGAGAGCATGCTGGCCTACTCTCTGTGTAACTGAGACACTGAAAAAGTTCAGCAAAGGGGGATGGTCAGGAACTAGTCCTGAGGGCTGATGAAACGGGAGCTCCAGCACTCCCTGTCATCAGCTTTCCATGTGGTGGTGGTGGGTGGTGGTGGTGGTGTAGGCGGCGGGTGAGGTGAGTCAGGATCTGGGGTGGTGGGGGGTGGTGTGATTGTAGGTGAGGTGCTGGGTGGGGGTGGTGGTGAGGGCGGCGGTTGAGTCGGGATAAGGTCTGGGGTGGTGGGGGGTAGTGAGGTGGTAGGTGAGGTACTGGGTGGGGGTGAGAAGTAGTAGGCGTGGTAATTTCCGGAAGTGTCGTCATGGCCAGGTGGTCGGGTAGGGGTGCTGGGCGTGTGGTTATTGTTGGGTGGGTAGAAGGGTCGCACGTGGCGGTTGCGATACGTGCGCTGCTGGCCGTGTTGATTGATGATGACTTGATACGGGTTGGGGACTTGAGTTATGGTGAAGGGTCCGATGAATCGTGGTGCCATTTTGTTAGGAGTAGGTAGTTGGGCGACGACGACGGATTGTCCTGTTTTGTAGGAGTTGGTGTGGATGGTATCGGGTGTCAGGTCTTGTTGTGCTTGTAGGTGGTGGAGGCGTCGTTTGAGATGGTGGAGGGGGTCAGTGGGGGAGGGTGGGGAGGGTGGCTGGAGGTGGTGGCGGAGTGGGAGAAGGAGCGGGGTTTCCCCGAATACTCGCTCGTGTGGTGTTATGCCGTCTTCTCGCGGGCATGTGTTCAAGCCCCATTGAACTATTTTGACGTGGGCAGGCCAGTCTTCATTTCCTGTTTGTGTGATGCGAGTGCGGACTTGATTTAGGAGGGAGCGATGGCTTCTTTCACAAATGCTGTTGCCTTGTGGCCAGTAGGGGGATGAGTGGGAGATGTGGAATCCGAATATTTTAGCTAATTCCTGCCAGACTTTTCCGGTGAATTCTGGTGCATTGTCGGAATGCAATGCCTGGGGAATGCCAAAATATGGGAACACGTGGCGAGTCAAAGCATCAGCGACAGATACTGCACTGTGATCTTTAGCAGGACAAGCTATGATGAATTTTGAGTAGACGTCGACGAAGGTGATAATATATTTATATCCAGCCTTGGGGGTGAGTGGTCCGACGACGTCAAGGGATAGCAGTTGCCAAGGTTTAGTGGCCATAAGTTTTCCGGATGGGCCTGGTGTGCGGGTGATATCTTTTCCTAGCGCACAGGCTCGGCAGGATTGCACGATGGTTTTGGCGATGGTGGTGGGGTTCGGTGTCCAGTATATGTCGTTTAACACTTGGGTGAGTTTCTTGGTGCCCAAGTGGATTCCGTTGTTGGCATGGAGGTGGAGCATGGTGTCATGGGCGGCTGTGGGGCTTAGGACTATGTGGCCGTTAGGGTCAAACAAGTGTTCGCCATGCAGGTGGAGCTTGCTGAAAATATGAGGCGGAATCCAGGTAGGGCGTTGGTTGTCTTGCCACATCTTAATCAGGTCGGGTTCTGGTGTGATGGCATTAATGGGTAGTCTTGATAGGGCGTCGGCGTTCGTGTGGAGCTTGCCTGGACGGTACGATATTTCAAAATCGTATTCTTCTAAGGTTTCGCGCCACCTAGTGAGCTGGGCGTTCGTGGTGTTGGACTGGCGCAACCATTGTAGGGACTGGTGGTCCGTGATGATGATCACATGGGTGCCTGAGATGTATGAGCGGAAGTACTCCAGTGACCATATTATCCCTAGGCATTCACGTTTGGTGGCCGCGTAATTTTTTTTCCGCCGAGTTGAGGGTGCGGCTGGCACAGGTGATGATGTGTTCGCGGCCGTCCTGTACTTGTGCAAGGACTGCCCCTATTGCGTGGAGGGAGACGTCCGTGTACAGGCGGAATGGTAGGTTGTAGTCCGGAAAGGCGACGACTGGGGCGGAGGTGAGTTTGGCTTTGAGAGTGGTGAATGCGATGTGTTGGGGTTCAGTCCAGGCGAAAGGTTCTCCCTTCTTTGTCAGATCGTGCAAGGGTTTTGCGATGTTCGCGAAGCCTTTCACGAACCGCCGATAATAGGATGTTAGTCCTAGGAAGGCCCCGGTTTCGTGCACGTCGCGGGGTGGTGGAATGTTGGCGATTGCACGCAGCTTGTCGGGGTCGGGGGAGATGCCTTCTGCGTTGATCAGGTGTCCGAGAAAGGAGACTGATCTTTCAGCTAAGACACATTTGCTGGGTTTTAGCTTCAATCCGGCCTGTCGTATGCGGTGGAAAACCTGTTTGAGGCGGTGGAGATGGTCGGCCCAGGTATGGCTGAAGACAATTACGTCATCCAGGTAGGCTAAACAGGTTTCCCAGGTGAGTCCGCTCAGCACTGATTCCATTAGGCGGGAGAAGGTCGCAGGGGCGTTGCAGAGTCCAAAGGGGAGGACGTTGAATTCGTAGTGCTTCCCATTTGATGTAGAAAAAGCGGTTTTGTGCTTGTCGTCGTGGTGAACTGGAACCTGCCAATAGCCTGATTGGAGGTCTAAGGTAGAGAACCAGGTGCATCCATGTAGTGAATCTAGGGAGTCATCGATCCTGGGTAGTGGCGTAGCGTCTTTGATGGTAACGTCATTTAATTTTCGGTAATCGACGCAGAACCGCATGGTTCCGTCTTTTTTCCGCACGAGTACTACAGGTGATGACCATGGGCTAGTGGAGTTTGATATGACACCGGCATCTAGCATTTCTTGAACCTGCCGGTCTTCTTCAGCCCGTTGTTTAGGATTTTTTCTGCGAGATGGTTGGCGAATGGGAGGTCCTGTAGTGTGAATTTCGTGGCTGAGGTAGGTGGTATGGCCGAGATCAGTGGGGCCGACGGAGAATAAGTCCTGGAAGTCCAGGAGTAGTTGGTGGAGGCTGTTTGACTGGGCAGGGGAGAGATGTGGTGGTATGTTGGGGAGGGTGGGGTGATTGGGGGTGGTGTTGGGCATGGTTCTGCCTCTTCTGTGTCGCCGATTATGAGGCCTCGGGGCAGGGTTAAAGGTGTTGTGGCGAGATTAGCAATACGTATCTGGTGGGCGTTGGGAGGGAGGAAAGTGGGGGAGACTAGGCAGGATGATAAGGGCCCGTTGGGGATGGATGGTGAAAAAAGGACTGATGTACTTGAGGGTCTGGTGAGCGTCACCCATGCTTCGTGGTGGGGTGGAATGGTAATGGTGGAGGCAATAGTGGCAGGGAATGAGGGGTTTTGTGATGGCAAGGGTGGAGTGGGTGGTGGGGGTAGGGAAGTTACTGAGGTCCTTGGGGAGTGTAAGCTTGGGTTACAGGAACAGGTGGGCTGGAGGTGGAGCGTGTGGTGGTGTGTTGTGTGGGTGGGAGGTGTGGGGGTGGTGATGGTGTGGTTTTTTTTTCTTTTTTTTTTTTTTGTCGGTGAATGCTTGGTTGGGTTGGGCTGGACCGAAGTGGAGGCGACGTTGATAGCAATCAATGGTCGCGTGGAGTTTCTGCAGCAGGTCCAGGCCAAGGTAACCATCATATTGGCTGCAGGAGGAGTAAAAAATGATGAATGGGTGGTTGGTGGAGACTCGTTGGTGGGTGGTAGTTTGTAAGGCCCTGGTTTCCCCACGGATGGGTAGGGGGCCATCCCCGGCATCTACGAGGTTGGCTGAAGTGGGGAGAAGTGGGCCGAATGCTGCGATGTGGCGGGAGTAGAAGTGGGAGTAGAGACAAGATCTGGCTGCTCCCGTGTCCACCAGTAATCTTGTCTTGACCCCATTCAGCCATATCTTGTTGTAGACTGGGGGTTTGTAGGTATTTGAGGTGGCCCCCGCCACCGTGGGGAGGTGCGGGGGCGGGCCTAAAAATCCATCTGCTGAGGATGGGGGTAGTCGTCGTGCTCGTCTTCTTCCGGTCCTCGGTAGAGCAGTGGTGGTATGTCGTCCTCCTGGGCGTCGTCTTCAAGGGAGGAAACTTTTCTACGGTTTTGTTGAGGGTTCTTTCGCCGATTCGCCTTGAGTTGTTCGCTTATGTCATGAAGGGGGCAGGTGCGGCTGCAAGCCGTGAACTCCCAAGGGTTTATACTGATTAAGTTCCCTTGTTCCCTGGGGTTGTGGCGCTTCCTGTGCGGGTAAGCCCGGGGTACTGTGGGGGGCGGGTCTGCAGGCGTCTGGTGGGGCGTCGGCTTGGCTTTTGGTGGGAGGTTGTGGTTTGTGGGGAACTTTGTCACTGCGTGAAGCGGTTGTGGTGTGGGACGGGCGGCGAGAAGGCGCCTGACGAGCTGCAGGTCTTGGTCCATATTTCCTGAGGGATCATATATGGAGAAATGTTCCCTGACTATGTTCGGGAGGATCCTCAGCAGGGCGTTGAAGGTATGAGTGTCCCGAGTATGTACTTCAGCTTCGGGATAAGCGGCGGTGACGAGGCGCCGAGCCTGGGTGAAAGTATCATCCAGGTTACCGTCATAGGTGAGGGCGTCGAGTTGTGAGAGTGCGACAACTCTGCCCATGGAAGGCATGAAAGCCTGTTTCACTATCTGAGTGAACTGGTCCCATGACAGTTCTGGGACTATTTTGGGTGCGACATTTGTGATGATTTTTCCCAGATTCGGTAGTGTGACTGCAATTTTCTCCTTATCTGATTCAAATCCTATGTCTAAAAGGGGTTTGATCATGTCCAAATAAACATCTATGTCACATTGGTCCGGGTTGAATTTTGGTAATTGAATGTGCGGTTTAGCTGCCATTGTGCAAGGTTTCCTTTAACGTTCCCCCGTGCGTTACTCGGATCCAGAACCACCGCTTGCCACCAGTGTTATGCTGAGTGTTTTTAGGCCGACTCCTCGTACTAAAGACACTAGCTACTGAACGGGGTCCTTTTTCCGGACCGGAAGTAATGCACTAACAAGGGAACAGGACATAAAAACTAGGCAGTCCACCTTTAACACATCTATTACCTTAATTACAACACCTTAACAATATCACATAGGATGGTATTATAAACAGAGGATACAGACATACAGAGTTACGTTAATGTAATATGGGATATTCACACACTCCTTAATTATGTTTTATAATAAGTTTAGAGTCCGTAAGTGGATGGGATTCACTTGTATCAAAGTCCAAAAGGTCTTAGCGTGTCGGGGCAATGGAGATGTCTGGGCTTGATGAGCCGAGGAGGGATTATTACTATAAGTTAGCAAGGGAGGTAGAGCACTAGAGTTCACTGTTTAGGCTCGGCGCGGCAACTCTCGCCCGCGCGTACACTGACAATGGGGGGGGGGGCTACTCTAGATTGGACTTTGGGATAGCACTGTTCGGATGAACCCAGAACTTATAGTCTTTGTTAGGGGAAGGTATTTACGGACACTTTTTGGTGTATTCCCACTGGTTCACTCTGTCACTGGATCAGTACAGGGAAGGGGAAGTCACTATTCTTGCCCGAGTTTCTGGGGCGATATCACTTTGTCACTGTAAGGTGTAGGTCCCCACTCTGGTCACGGTGCAGGGAGACCCTCTTGCCTGGGGTCTCGACCTGTTGTAGGTCCTCCTCTGGTCACGGTGCAGGGAGACCCTCTTGCCTGGGGTCTCGACCTGTTATAGGCCCTCCTCTGGTCACTGTGAAGGGAGGCCTGTCTGTGTTGGCCCTAGGGACTGGGGCCAAACAGGTGTAGCAGACGGGCCTGACGTCGTAGGGTCTGCGGCAGGGGGAGGTCGGCGTCGACGGGTTGCCGGGCTCGCCTAGGGGTCCGAGGACTGCGGAAGTCTACCGGGGAACGCGCCGTCAGGTGTGGGCTGCAGCCTCGTCTCCCGCTGGTACCTGGGGAAGACAAGAATTTCCCGGGGGTAGGAGGTAGGTCCCGACTGGGACCAGGCCTCTGTTCAGGTGACACTTTAGGGGTAACTCCCCCGGGTGGTGTCCGGCTACTTCTGCAGGAGTTAGCTGGCTCTGGAGGACACACGGAGGCCGTGGTCTGTCTTACACTTATGGAGGGTAGCACAGAGGCGACTCTCTCTCTCTTGTCTTTATAATTGCCGTGGCACCAGGTTGATCGGTACTGGGACCCACTTGTGGCGGTGTGTGAGGGTCTCTTACCCTTAGAGTGGCTAGGGGCGTGAGCCCCGTACAATCCACTACTGGGCCTCCTGCCCTATTTGTTATAGAGGGCTCTCTTCCCTCGTCAAAGGACCTCCTGTCCTGATAGTGGCAGAGGGTATTACGCCCTCGTGGCTCACTGTGGCAGAGGAGACAAGCCCCTCGTGGCTCACGTGGGTTACTGCGGCAGAGGAAGGGACTTCCTCGTGGCTCGCGGTGGCAGTAGGTGGAAACACCCCGTGGCTCACCTAGGGACCTCCTGTCCCGTTGGGGTGAAGTTGTGGTCGTCACCACAAGACTACGAGGGACTGACGTATCAGTCCCACCCCACTGCTGTCGAGGGTTAACCCGCCGTATAACTTGTTGCGGGTCTGGGCTCACCTGGTGTTGAGGTAGTTGCGGGGAGAAGGGGCCCAGGTCAGAGGTGGTCGGATGACCCTCTTGTCCCGGGTCACTAATCTGACCGTTATCTCCTCCTCGGGTGGTGGGGTGGTGGTGGCCCGGTGGTGGTGTGGGGGGTGGCGGGGCGGAAGGTCCGGTCGCGGGCATTTTACTTCCTTCCACTTTCTATATATCACTAATGACTCTTTAATTTCCATCTGTTCTTTCCACTTTATTGTATCTTTCTCTCTAATTCTTTGCTTTATTTCCATTACTTTAATCATTTTCAGGTTTCTAATTTCTGTTCCACTTTCTTCCATATATTTCAGTGATATTTTTCTCCACTGGTTTTTCTGGTCCTCTTTTATTGCAGCACATATTTTTTCCAATAGTTCATTTCCTCTCTCCTATATTCTTTATATATTTTATCCTGCCTTCCACATTTCTTGATTCCATATTTGAAACAGTTTCGGGATAATTCGCCGCAAATGATATTCGCCGTCACAACAATAACAAGACAATTCGGCCTCAGGACAGATTCGTGAAAAGATTCCGATCCTTTCTTAGCCTCCAGTGTGATGGTCTTTTCAGTGGAAGTATAGAGACTTAAAATAAACAGTACGGCATGTGCATTGCATGCGGTGGCATAACGCCGTTGAATTTCACTGGGACACACACTGGATGGCTGTTTTTTCATGTTGTGGAAGACGCAGACACCATTACAGTAAGGTAGGTCATGACATTGTACTGTTATTATGTGGCTCGGAGAACTGCTGGAAGTAAGCTGTATCCTCCAGTCCCGATCCGTCGGAAGGGGAGGGGTGACAGGCTGGCATCAGTATATTTAATATTGGTACTATAAGATCAACGCATTAATATGGGCGCACTGCATCTGAGAAATCTTATTCTGGTATGGTGCTGTCAACCCGAAAATTCATTTCTGGTCCAAATATCCCTAAAGAAATCAAAAGTCCCCACGTTTAAAGTCAAAGCCCCTAAGCCCGTCCCTACATGAATTATTTTTCAACAAGAAATGCACATAGTATGTTTCTTATGAAGTGATTAATAAGGTTCATGGAGAAAGGAGAACCCAAATAATGAATGCAATGGCATTTAATTACGTTTCTTAGAGAAAAAGTTATTATTTTTTTTCAATATGCATCCAGTTTTCTGAACTCCTATATATTAAGAACAAGAAAAATAAAGTGTATATAGCTTGTTTTCATTATAGTTAATGATAATATGTTTCATTGTCTAGATCAGTGCTATTCAACCTGGGTGGACGGTCCACCTTAGGGTGGACGAAATTCAGTGTGGGGTGGACAGCTTTCTTTGGGTGGACAGAGGGTGGACCAGATCATTACCGTATATGGATAGAATAAAAAATAAGAAATAAATAATATAATACAAGTGGAGAATTTACATATGTGTAGTCAAAGATAGCCTGTATGTTGATTTTTCTGTAGCTCACGAGCACTTAATCCAGCTTTATCTCGAAATGCATACACTGTACAATGAAATTTATACAAGATTTAACCTCTCTGTCTTTCCCTTCAGATTTATCACAAAGTGTGAACATCAATTTTATTCTTGTTTTAAAATTTATGAAGACAATTTATTTGCTTTGGAACTTCAGTGATAAAATTATGTTATGTATATTTTGAATGAATGAATAATTATATGGAAATATTTATAACTTAAATTTGGAAATTAAAGAAGTGAATGAAACTATTTTTTTCCTGCATATGTAGATTTAAAAATGAAGAATAATTTGATTTTTGGAATATATCAAATACAACGCATATTATGCGCAATATTGCTTATTGATTTGCTTCATTAGGAGAGATGCCATTTTCTTTAAATTGCACTGATGTTGTATTTTCTCTTGTAATGAGACTGCATTATGTAATCATATGAAATGCATAATGGAAAAATAATAAACTGCAAATTTATAATGAGTGAAATTGCTTTTACTTGCCTGCAAATTTGTACATTCAAGAATCTAAAAAAGTAAATATATAAGGTTAGGATCATGGGATTATACAGTTAACCGATTGGGGTGGACAGCTTTTACCAATTCAACACTAGGGGTGGACGACGCCAAAAAAGGTTGAAGAGCACTGGTCTAGATAATTCCTCTGAGTATTCATGATGCACCTGAGGGTGAAAATACAAAGTATACGTTATATGATAGAGGAATAGTAAATATATAAATAGAGCAATGTCATATTTCCTGCCATGAAATTGGATGTGGAAATTTATTTTCAGCTCTGGGGAAACAGTTTATATATAACGCTTTTGGTATTTCAATGTCAGATTTCATTGATAATCAGCACAGCAGTATGGCTAACTTAAGGCCTGAATGGAAAGAAAACAGTAAAGCTTTATATACTCTTTATAACTGCATAGAGGACACAAAATTTATTGGCTGTTTTTCTTATGAAAAATTCTACTAATTATTAATGAATATCTGAAATCCCTAGGTTTTTAAGAATTTTGCTTGGGCGTCTTTCCATCCCTACGTCTATGAAAATTAGTAAAAAATCCCTAGGTTTAGGGATATGTCCCAACAGTTGGCAACACTGCTGTGGTGAGATGAGTAAAATAAGGCATCAGATAAATGTGGTGTAAGAAATGAAGGCCTTTGATGGCCAAAGGCTGCTGGGAACTGGAATAATCGGCCATACAATACTCACATTCTCTTAGCCATTCACAAAGACCTAATTCCATTTTTCCTTTTTGGCAGGATGTTCTGAGTGAGTGCCAGTTCAAAAGCCACACCTCAGTGAAGCAGTGATGACCCTCACACCAAGACCTGTGGCCGATGCTCAGAACTGTTGGCCAAGATGGGCCGTGCAGAGTAGTGAAGGATTTTATCACCACCTCTTTAAGGCATGGCAGTGCCTGTGCATTTCTTCTTGCTGAGATGGGTAAAGAGTTTCATTTTCTGCTCCTTTTTTTGTTATTTTTCTTCAGTGTGTTACATGCTGTAGTGCTGCGATATTATCCTCCATAACGTCATGACCCCATTATTGCAGAATTTTAATTCCCCAAAGAATACATTTTTACTTTCAGGCAAACACAATTTTGTGGATAAAAAAAATTTTTTCTGATTATTTTTTGTGGTTCATTTTAACTCATTTTCAGAATTGCCTCGTTTCCCTGTTTTTCCTGCCTCCCCCTTCCCTCGATTGAACGTGGGAACCCATGCAGAGAAAAGAAGCATTTTCGCTGGAAAATAATGATTAATATCAAGTAGATTGAATAACAACTTGGAAAACCCATGTTTTATCCAAACCTAACCACATCTGACTTGACCTAAGTGGGTGCCTTTGCTCCTCAGAACCTCCAAAGCATTAATGTAACCCCCTCTAACCCAGCCACACTGCAGGGAAGAAAAATGAGACAATGAAGTTGGCAGTTTTAAGCATTATTAAAAAATCCAGCACATCCTCGTATAAACGGTCACTGTAGTGTACAGTCATTTGCTTATGAGATCAATAAGAATTTAACATTTGTTTCTTATACAGTCACTGTGATACTTGATTTCTCATTACCAGTCTGTGATCTTTTTCTGGCTTACATGATTACAACGCAAAATTCATTAAACAATTGCTTTTCAGAAATGTATGGCAGGTGTAAAATGAGGGTGTGCTGTACCCAACAAAGCATCACAGGATTAGCAAGTGCAAAAGCAGGTGAATGTCCAGTAATGAAAGTACAGTAGTAGAATCAGTTAGTTTCCGGAAAAGGTGTATACTGTATTGATTTTATCTCATTAAAACCAGGAAACAGTGTGCAACAAAATGTGTGCTGAGTGAAATATGGTATTCTTGCCAGCAAACTAGGAGAGTTCACCATCTAACCAAATCTCTCAGTAAATTTTAAGGCATCTTTCCTATCACAACCTTCTTTCTGATCGTCAGTACGGGTTCCGTCAGGGACGCTCCACTGGCGATCTTCTCACCTACCTTTCAGACTCCTGGTCATCCTCCTTTCGGGACTTTGGCGAAAGCTTTGCCATTGCACTTGACATCTCAAAGGCTTTCGATCGAGTCTGGCATAAATCTTTAATTTCCAAACTGCCCTCTTACGGTTTCCATCCTTCTATCTGTGCCTTCATCACTAGCTTCCTTTCTGGTCATTCTATAGCTGCTGTTGTAGACGGCCATCGTTCTTCTCCTAGATCTATCAACAGTGGTGTTCCTCAGGGCTCTGTCCTATCACCAACTCTCTTCCTTTTATTTATCAATGATCTTCTAAGCTGTACATCTAACCCTATCCACTCATACGCTGATGACTCCACCCTTCACCTTTCCATTCGGTTCTCGCAATGCCCATCTCAACAGTTACTTCAACAAACAAGGGATGAGGCTATGGCACACCTAATGTCTGACTTGGCTCGTATCTCAGACTGGGGTAAAAATAATATGGTTGTTTTTAATGCATCTAAGACTCAGTTCTTACACCTATCAACCCAACAAAATCTTCCACAGGTATACCCACTAATGTTTAATAATATTCAGCTTAATCCTGCATCATCCTTGAACATGCTTGGGGTTTCATTTACTCGGGACTTATCTTGAAAAGATCATATTACATCTCTTGTAAAATCTGCTTCCAAGAGATTGGGTGTGCTAAGCCGACTCCGTTCTTTCTTTATCCCTGCACAATTGTTGACTCTATACAGGGGTTTTATCTGCCCCTGTGTGGAGTACAACTCTCATGTGTGGGGAGGCTCCCCACATACAGCTCTTCTCAATAGGGTGGAGTCAAAGGCTTTTCGTCTCATTAACTCTCCTCCTCTTACTGACTCCCTTCAACCTCTGTCTCTTCGCCGCACTGTTGCATCTTTATCTCTTTTCTATCGCTACTTTAATGGTCACTGCTCCTCTGAACTGTCTGCTTGCATTCCTTCACCTCTACGACGGGCGCGTAGCACCCGTCTGGCAGCAAACTCTCATCCCTTTTCTGTCCAGCTGTCTAATGCAAGAGTTAACTGTTACTCCCAGTCTTTCATTTATGCAACAGGTCAACTCTGGAACTGTCTCCCTCTGTCTGTATTTCCTGCTGCCTATGATCTCCAGTCTTTCAAATGCAGTGTGTTCAGGCATCTCAAAATGATCGGATCTTGAATTTGGCTCTCTATTGTATTTTGTTTTTCTCATGGAGGGAACTGTTACTGCGGGCTCATGGCCTTTGGTTCCTTCTTCCTCGCATTAAAAAAAAAAAAATTACCATAATGTTAAAGTTTTTATTTTTATTTTTTTTTCATCATCCAATCCTACGTTGCCCCATGAGGAGCGTAGGAGCCCAGGGCAAGGCAAGTTGGTGCTGACATTTAAGATGAGAGTGACCAGCCTCACTCATCCCTGAGTGGCATTACATGAGCAATAAACCCCAACCATCCCTTGGATATAAATCTGCACTAGCTCGATCTGATTGGAGTACAATAATTACCCACTAAACCACCAGGCACCAACATTTGGTTATATGGTTACCACCCAACGTAGTATTTTTTGTTTTTTCTTAATATGTGAACAGTAACTCTATATATATGGGCACAGGGCATATTTTTCTTAGATTGATCCTTTTCACAGGCTGATATCGGGAAGCATCAGCCCAGGAAGGACGGCACCAGGAAAAAGGCTGCAGATCTTGGCTGAACCATGTGATCATATTTGCTGGGAGATCCTGACTGAGGGAAGGGTGGTTGCCTGGACACCTGCATGAGGGAACCTTCGTGGATGGCGTGAGAAGGTGAGTGAAGTTTACACCCACAGCATGTACCCTGAGTGAGTGTGTGGGAACTGCAGGGCTTGATGGATGAAAATGTTGATGATAATCTATCCGTCTATCTATCTATTGCCAGATGCCTTAATCCCTTATATGGGGTGGCCACAAACAATAGCCTCCACGTCACCCTGTCCCCCGCCATTTCACTGCCCTGCTCCCACCTCACACCCCTCACTCTCATATACCTCTCCATTCCATCCCTCCATCTCATCCTCGGTGATAATGACTTCTGTATTTTCCTTTTTCTGGATCATAACTGCTCCATGTATAAGAGTGAGAATAGAATTGTAGATGATAGGAGTGAATGGAGATTTGAGTGATGAGTTTTCCGTGAATGTTGGTGTGCATCAGGGGTCAGTCTTGAGTCCCATGTTGTTTTTCATGGTACTTGAAGCCCTTTCACGTGACTTTAGAAACGGACTCCCGTGGGAGTTGTTGTATGCTGATGATTTGGTGTTGATTGCAGAGAATGAAAGGGAGGTGGAGGAAAGATTTAGGAAGTGGAGAGATGGTATGGGGCACAAGGGCTTAAGAGTAAATGCAGATAAAACAAAAGTGATGATATCTAGGGTTGGTGGCGGTACTGTCAAAGACGAGGGAGAGTGGCCATGTGCGATTTGCCAAAAGGGTGTGGGAAGTAATTCCATCTTGTGTGGTGTTTGTGATAAGTGGGTGCATAAGAGATGTAGTGGTATTAGAGGTAGACTGCAAGATAATGCAGTGTTTGTGATAAGTGGGTGCATAAGAGATGTAGTGGTATTAGAGGTAGACTGCAAGATAATGCAGTGTTTGTGATAAGTGGGTGCATAAGAGATGTAGTGGTATTAGAGGTAGACTGCAAGATAATGCAGTGTTTGTGATAAGTGGGTGCATAAGAGATGTAGTGGTATTAGAGGTAGACTGCAAGATAATGCAGTGTTTGTGATAAGTGGGTGCATAAGAGATGTAGTGGTATTAGAGGTAGACTGCAAGATAATGCAGTGTTTGTGATAAGTGGGTGCATAAGAGATGTAGTGGTATTAGAGGTAGACTGCAAGATAATGCTGATTTCATGTGTGCGGTGTGTTGGGGAGAGCAGGTGGAGATTGTCAGACGTGAATGGACTGAACTTGCTGGTGAGTCTCTTGAGTGTGTGGAAGAGTTTTTTTATTTGGGAGACATGTTATGTGCTGGAGGTGGGGCTGGAGCAGCTCTATGGCTAGGGTGAGCAGTGGCTGGAAGAAGTTCAGGGAGCTGTTGCCTCTCCTGACATTGAGAGGACTCTCCCTCCGTGCTTAAAGGTCTTTATATGTGACATGCATTAGGAGTGTAATGCTGTATGGTAGTGAGACCTTGGCAGTAATGGAAGAGGATATTCGCAGGCTCAGACGCACAGAACTGACAATGATTAAGTGGATGTGCTGTGCATCCTTGAGTGTGAGGCCTGGGGGGCTAGATTTACGATGGAAGAGTTAAGAGGTAGGATGGGACTGGGGTGATGAGGAGGGGTAGATTGAGGTGGTTTGGGCATGTGGAGAGGATGGAGGTTGACAGTTGGGTGCAGAAAGTGAGAAACGTTAACTTTAGAGGTAGGGTTGTGAGAGGTAGGCAGCCAAACTCCTTGGATGAAGTCATTGACTGTGACCCCAAGGATAAGGGAGTGAATAGGGTGGCAGGTAGAGTTTGAGTTGCATGGAGAGCCGCCATTAGGTGATGTAGGCTGATGCATGCAAGCGTGTTGCAACCATTAAAAAACAAAGATGACACTGATAATGATTTTTGTTGGCAGATGGAGGAGTGGATGGTGAGTGTCATGGTGCCATCTTGTTCTGACATCAAGGTTGGCTGGAAATTGATGGAACCTGCTGACAGACAATACACCAGAGAGGAAGAAGATGGGAGAAACCTTTACTTTGCAGTGAACCAACGTGGCCTGCTGCTGTGATGAAGATGGTGGACAGAATTGCAAGAAATATGCATCCATTCATCTGGCAGTGATGTTAAAGGTAAACCAGATTTCCTTTCCATATCCTTTGTAGATGCAGGCCTGGTCAGTCAGCCACACCCCAAGGATTTTTATATGGAGTGTCACTTTACCAGGGACCCATTGGGTACGTCAGCTTAGCACCCTAGGAATTGTCAGGCATTAGGTTCTTCGCTAGTTTAGCAAAGGCCAGGATGATCCCACATGTCTAGTGCTTCTGTATGTGTGAGAATTATTGTTATTATTTTTTTAGTGTGACTGGTAAAATATATGGTAGAATACTCATTGATAGGGTTAGGCATATGACAGAGGAGCTAGTTGGAGAAGAACAAGGGGGATTTAGGAAGGGAAAAGGGTGTGTAGATCAGATATTTGTTCTAAGATGTTTAGTGGAGAAGTATCTAGAGAAGGGAAAGAAAGTGTATGCTGCCTTCATGGACTTGGAGAAAGCTTATGACAGAATAGATAGGCAAGGCATGTGGAAGGTATTAAGAATATATGGAGTGGAGGGGAAATTGTTGAATGCTGTGAAGAGTATGTACGAGGGAGCTAGGGCTACAGTGCGAGTGGATGGCGAGCTGAGTGAGTTCTTTGTACTCATTGTGGGACTGAAACAGGGTTGTGTGATGTCTCCATGGCTGTTTAATATATATATGGATGGGGTTGTAAAGGAGGTGCAAGGTAGGGCAGTGGATGTGGGGGTGGCTCTAATGAATGAGGGTGAGATTTGGAAGATTCCGGTGTTGCTGTTTGCTGATGATACAGTATTGTTGAGTGAAGATGAATGGGAGTTGCAGGGTTTGGTGAATGAATTTGGGATAGTGTGTAGGAGGAGGAAGCTGAAAGTTAATGTAAACAAAAGTAAAGTTATGGTGTTTGAGAGGAATGAAGTCACAGAGTGTGCAGTGAGGTTGGATGGTGAGGATATGGAGAATGTGAGTGCATTCAAGTACTTGGGTAGTGTGATGAGTAAGGATGGAACTTTGGGGGATGAAGTGCGTGAAAGGGTACAGCAGGGAAGGAAGGTTGTTGGTACACTGAAAGCAGTGATGAGAAATAGGGAGGTGAGTATGGAAGTTAAGAAGTCACTGCATGATAGTATTGTGATCCCTACCCTGACGTATGGAAGCGAGGCGTGGACCTTGCAAGAGGGGAACAAGTCATGAGTGAGAGCAGTGGAAATGAGTTACTTGAGAGGAGCATGTGGAGTGACATGGAGGGACAGGTTGACAAATGAAGAAGTGAAGGAACGCTGTGGGGTAGATGTGGATGTGGTTGAGAAGATTAGGAGAAATACACTGAGGTGGTTTGGACATGTGGAGAGGATGGAGAATGAAAGACTGACTAAGAGGGTGTATGTAGGTGAGGTGGGGGGAGGGAGAGGTTGGAGTAGACTGAGGATGAGGTGGAGGGATGGAGTTGAGAGGTATATGAGGGAGGGGGGAGTGAGTTGGGGGGAGGGTAGTCAAATGGTGGGTGACAGAGCGACTTGGAGGCGTTTTGTCTGCAGCCACCCTCTGTGGGATTAGGGTGTCGGGCTATAGATAGATAGATAGATTTTTTTTTTTTTTTCCAGGAGTTTTTGTGTATTATCTCTTCTTTAGTGATTACTGTTTGCATAGTACATGATAACATTTCTCTTTTAATGCTGTTTATACCTTCTTAGTACTGTATCAGCATAGTCTGCATCAGTAGCAGCAGCACAACCACCCATACCTCTTTTCCTACCCTTGGATGGGGGGCGTGTCAGGTCCGGTGTAGAGAGTCAAAAAGAGAGAGAGAGAAAATAACTAAGTCTGTCCAGTTGAATGAACCACACTAATAATTCCAGCTTCACTTTAGTAACATCAGTTAACAACATAGTATTTGCATCAGTTAACATCATAGTATTTGCATCAGTTAACATATTAGTATTTGCATCAGTTAACAACATAGTATTTGCATCAGTTAACAACATAGTATTTGCATCAGTTAACAACATAGTATTTGTGTCAGTTAACAACATAGTATTTGCATCAGTTAACATATTAATATTTGCATCAGTTAACAACATAGTATTTGTGTCAGTTAACAACATAGTATTTGCATCAGTTAACATATTAATATTTGTATCAGTTACCTATCTACCTGTCTATCTATTGCCAGTCACCTTTATCCCATAGGGGTGGCCACAAACAAATCGCCTCCACGTCGCCCTGTTGCCCGCCATTTCACTGCCGTGCTCAGTTAACACAGTAGTATTTACAACCCCAGGCTTATTTGAACATGAACCCTTCCTCTGCAGTCTTCCATCCTCCATTTGGGGATGTGGAGGAAATTGAGGAACGTTTGTTTAGCCAGGCAGGGGAGCCATCTGGTTTTTTCATTGCGTAAAAGTGAATATTGAGATCTGCCCTTTCCTTTCCTCCATCCTTCTTTCCTTCCATCCTCTTCTGTCTTTCTTTCCTTCATTCTTTCCTTGTCCTTCTGCCTGTGGGTGACTCTACATTGAGTGACAAGCCAAATGGTTTCCTGTACACCAGGAAACCATTTACTATGCTGGGTGGTAACCATATAACCAAATTATGGCGCCTGGTGGTTTAGTGGGTAATTATTGCACTCCAGTTGGATTGAGCCGGTGAAGGTTTATATCCAAGGGGTGGTTGGGGTTTATTGCTCACGTAATGCCACTCAGGGATGAGTGAGGCTGGTCACTCTCATCTTAAATGTCAGGACCAACTTGCCTAGCCCTGGGCTCTAACCTTCCTCATGGGGCAACGTAGGATTGGATGATGATGATAATGATAAAAATGACAGCATTTTTCCACCTAAAGAATTTCTGTATTGGGGTTGGCCGTGGCACAGCTGATATTCTCAATGTACTGGAAGCCAAACCAAAAGCCTATCCATCTATCTATCTATCTATCTATTGCCAGATGCCTTAATCCCGTAAGGGGTGGCCACAAACAGATCACCTCCATGATGCCCTGTCCCCTGCCATTTCACTGCCCTGCTCCCAGCTCACCCCCCCCCCCTCATATACCTCTCCACCCCATCTCTCCATCTCATCCTCGGTCTCTCCCTCCCTCTCCCTCCCTCCACCTCACTCACATACATTCTCCTCGTCAGTCTCTCAAAGAAGCCACAACCAGCTAATTACCTCCCAACAGTTGCTGGAAACTGTTGGGGAAAAAACAGGAATTGGAGATATATGATACAATTTGTAACAATGTGAGAGTGTCTGCTTGGATGTTGACTCTTCTATACAGTCAGTTGGATAAAAGGCCTAATAATATGCAGGATAAATGACTAAATAAGAGGTGTTATTAAATCAGCAAAGGCACTGGGAATGTTAGCCTGAGTAGCATAGGTGTGAGGGTCATATTAACACTGAGTGTGTGAAGGTGTGGACAGACTTGTAGTGTTTAACAGTTACTTCTTGCAGCAGGACACCAGGACTGAACATCTGACTTACCTTACCTTGCCTTACCCATAGCTCCTGTAAGTGTGAAGGTGTGGACAAACTTGTAGTGTTTAACAGTTACTTCTTGCAGCAGGACACCAGGACTCAACATCTGACTTACCTTACCTTGCCTTAGCCATAGCTCCTGTAAGTGGTAACATTCTTACCATCCAGGATTATGAGTTTTTCAGGAGATTTTGTGAAACAGAAGTTTGACCAGAATGTTTAGAGGATAGATAGATTCCACACTCACCTTAAATGTTAGGATCATCTTGCCTAGCCCAGGGCTCCTACGCTTGTCATGGGGCAACACAGGATTGGATGATGGATAAATGTTCTGCAAAACAGTTTTGGGCAAAGTTGTGCACCTAGTTGTTGTGTGAGAGTTGATATTTACACGACCTTCATGGTTACTGAAAAGGATTGCTCATTGAACACCTGTTTCAGCCACTCATTAAAGAAAACACCTCAGTACACCTGAAAGCTTGCTCTTAATTATTCATTCACTTCATCTGTCTATCTATCTATCTATAGCCTGATGCCATAATCCCTTAAGGGGTGGCCATTTGTCTTTGAGTTAGTGGTTTTGTGGGGAGGGGCACTAACCCTCCACCAACCTACTTGTTGACACATAGGGAACATGTGTGGGTTGGTTATATGGTTACCACCCAGCGTTGTAAATGATTTCCTGGCTTACAGGAAACCATTAGGCTTGTTACTCAGTGTAAAGTCACCTAAGAGGGAAACAGGTGTAATAACAAGTAACAGGAAAGATGAGAGAAATGGGAAGAGAGGAGGGCAGACACAGAAAAAGAATGATAAATGTGAAGGAAGAAGTAGGCAGCACAACATCAAGTGAGTGGATGATGGTGGTCACCGCCTACCACCGTTCTCTTGGTGTGGGATAAAATAAGTACAGTAGAGCAAACTAATGCAGGCATATCATTTATATTATAATTAATTTTGTGGCAGCAGCCAACAGACCCTTCCATATATGACATACAGCAGTGCAGGGGGTTGCCAATTTCCTTTCATAAAAGTGTCTGTGCAAAACAAATAAAAATAATTCCAAAGCTTATTTTGTGTGGATGGGATGGAGTGGAGAGGTATATGAGAGAGGGGGGTGTGAGCTGGGATGCAGGGCAGTGAAATGGCGGGGGATAGTACGACATGGAGGTGATTTGTTTGTGGCCACCCCTTACAGGATTGAGGCGTCTGGCAGTAGATAGATAGGTAGATTATTTTCTATATAGTGCACATCACATGTTTGGTCCTCCCTTGGAAAGCTTATTGTATTTAGGATCTTGTTCCAGAGTTCTTTCTGTAATCTATCCATCTGTCTATCTATCTATAGCCCGACGCTGTAATTTCACAAAGGGTGGCCGTAGACAAAACACCTCCAAGTTGCTCTGTCATCCAGCATTTGACTGCCCTCCCCCCAACTCACTCCTCCCTCCCTCATATACCTCTCAACTCCATCCCTCCACCTCATCCTCAATCTCCCCCTCCCTCTCCCTGCCTCCACTTCACTTACATAGGCTAGACCGTTATTGTCAGTCTTTCATCCTCCATTCTCTCCACATGCCCAAACCACCTCAGTGTTGTTCTCTTTCCATAAACAGTAATTTTTATAATGTCAGTAATGTCGCCATGGTTAACTATCTATCTATCTATTGCCAGACGCCTTGATTCCGTAAGGGGTTGCTACAAACAAATTGCCTCCATGTCACCCTGACCCCACCATTTCACTGCCCTGCTTGCAGCTCACACACACCCTCTCTCATATGCCTCTCCACTCCATCCCTCCATCTCATCCTTGGCCTCCCCCTCTGTGCAAAATTATATATGCAAAACAAATAAAAATAATTCCAAGGCTTATTTGTATAGACTGCACATACTTATTTAGGCCTCCCGTGGCAGGCTTATTGTGTTTAGCATCTTGTTCCAGAGTTCTTCCTGTAATCTATCTATCTATCTATCTATAGCCCGACGCCGTAATTTCACAAAGGGTGGCCGTAGACAAAACGCCTCCAAGTTGCTCTGTCACCCACCATTTGACTGCCCTCTTCCCAACTCACTCCCCCCTCCCTTATATACCTCTCCACTCCATCCCTCCACCTCATCCTCGGTCTCCCCCTCCCTCTCCCTCCACTTCACCTACATACACCCTCTTAGTCAGTCTTTCATTCTCTCCACATGTCCAAACCACCTCAGTGTTGTTCTCTTTCCATCAACACTAATATTTTATAATGTCAGTAATGTCACCAGGGTTAACCAAATGTATCAAACAGCAGTAGACAAAATTTGAACATGTTACTCACCCAGGTCAACTCTGGAACTGTCTCCCTCTGTCTATATTTCCTACTTCCTATGACCTCCAGTCTTTCAAACGCAGTGTGTCCAGGCATCTCGAAATGAACAGATTTTGAATTTGGCTTTCTTTTGTGTTGTATTTGTTCTTTCTTGGAAGGAACAATTTGTGAGCTCCTGGCCTTTGGTTCCTTCTTCCTTGCGTAAAAAAAAATAAAATTATTGCTGTTTCTTGTGCTGCTGTCCCAGCTGTGATCACTGACATGTGCTGCTTCAGGGGTATTCCCCAGGGATTCCCCAGAATATATACAACTTCTGTCTATCTATCTATTGCCAGACGCCTCAATCCCATAAGGGGTGGCCACAAACAAATTGCCTCCATGTCGCCCTGTCCCCCACCATTTCACTGCCCTGCTCCCAGCCCACCTCTCCACTGCATCCCTCCATCTCATCCTTGGTCTCTCCCTCCTGCTCCCCCCCTCCACCTCACTCACATACACTGTCCTTGTTAGTCAGGCGCCAATAATAGATGGTATAAATATAACATAGCATGTAATTAACCTCTGATGTAGGCAGCTTTGTTCAGTGGGATGTTTTATATGTTATCCTACACCATGGTCTGGGTTAGATAAAGCTGAAATAAATTCTCTTACAGTTAATTTTGTAGTAAACCATTATTATCATGGATATCTGGTAGGTGGGGGCGCCCACCATCCACTCACGCAATGTAGTGCTGCTCTCGGGTGTCTGCCCTTTCCTCTCCTCCATCCTTCTTTCGTGTCTTCCTCTTCTGTCTTTCTTTCCTTCATTCTTTCCTTTTCCTTCTGCCTGTGGGTGACTCTACACTGAGTGACAAGCCAAATGGTTTCCTGTACACCAGAAACCATTTACTACACAGGGTGGTAACCATATACAGCAATCCCTCTAATATCCGGACGCCCACTATCCGGACATCCCCACTAACCGGACATAATTGTCCCGGGATCCAATATTCCCAAAATGGTCCGAAAACCACAAAAAATTCAAAAAAAAAAAAAAAAAAAAAAAAAAAAAATCCCGGCTGTAATTTGAACTTGGCACGCGGGGCGCGGGACAGCTTTGTTGTGGCGCGTCATTCCTCTGACGTCCGCTAGAGCGCCGCTGCATCCTCTCCACTTTCCGCCTGTCCCTTGTCACGAGTGAATGCTCGTCGTCATGACTGCCCACGTGCGCGCTTTTGTGGTGATGCCTTACCTTACCTGCTGCAGGCACTCCTGCTGCTCTCATGCCTCCTATTAGTGTGTGTGATGATGGCCCCGCCGCCTTAGATGAGGAAGAGAGTGGTGTTGACTCTGGAGAAGAAACGGAGATATTGGAGAAAGTAGATGCGGGGTGGTCTTCTTCCCGCATCCTCCACGAGTTCAACCTGGCCCGGTCTACTTTTGATATTAAGAGATCCCGAGACAAACTCATGCAGTACACGGCTGACTTCTCGTCGAGAAGCAAACGCAATGTGGAGAGGAAGGTGATGTTTACTCTCAAGTTTGCTGAAGGCGACCGCTCTACGTTGATTTGATATCGACAACAACGTGCTGCTGGTATGATGGTACGTGGTACGGAGCTGAAGGCTGCTGCTGAGAAGTTCGCCAGGCTTCACGACGCCCTAGACTTCAAGGCATCCGAGGGTTGGCTCTTTGCGTTCAAGTTACGGCATGGCCTTACCAACCGTAAAGCTCATGGCGAAGCTTTGGATGCTAACGAGGATGGAGTTGACGAGTTTCGGCACAAGGTGAAGGGCTTGATCGACAGGGAGGGCCTCACTCTCGGTCAAGTCTACAGTGCTGACGAAACTGGCCTATTCTATTGCTCTTTGCCAACGAACACTCTAGCCGAGGAGACGGAGAAGTGTGTACCTGGCCGCAAGCTGTCCGAGCAACGGATATCTGCTTTGTGTTGTGCCAATGCTAACGGCATGCACCGGCTTAAGCCCGTTATTGTTGGCCGTGCAAAGCAGCCTCGGTGCCTTCATGGGGTGATGGATGTCCTTCCTGTCGTCTGGTACCATTCTTTGAAGCCATGGTTTACAGGCCACATCTTCAAAGACTGGTTCCACAGCCATTTCGTCAAGGAGGTCATCAATTACCAGACGAAGACACTGGGAATCGCGTGCGACCAGGTAAAGGCCCTCCTCCTCGACAATGCACCTGCCCACCCGTGCGACAAGGACTTGGTGGCTGAAAATGGCCGTATTAGGTGCATGTTTCTGCCACCTAATACGACTGCTCTCATCCAACCAATGGACCAAGGAGTGATCGTGGCAACAAAGCGCCTATACCGCCGGAAGTTCCTGGACGAGGTGATGGTTGTTCTCGAGGACGAGGACGAGCGCAGGGAGGGACGGGACACGTGACGCCAGCGGACTTTGGAAAACCTTCACCGCTACAACATCAAGTCTGCCATTTACAACTGGGCCAGTGCATGGAAGGAAATCCCTGTCAAGACTAGAAAATGGTTGGTCTCGTCTGCTTCTCGAAACGGATGTGGAGTACGATTTCCTAGGTTTCGACGTGAATGACTTCCATGCACGGCTACGTATGCACGGCGACGATGTTGATGTGGACAAAGTGCGTGAGTGGTTGGATGACGTCGAGGGCAATCCTGGGTATCAGACCCTGTCTGATATCGAGATCGCATCTTCAGTTGCAAGTGTCAGTACCCAGCTTGAAGATTCCGACGAGAACGGTGACGATGATGCGGACTCCTCTCAGCATAACACAACTCCAGCCATCCCCAAGCTGAGCGTACTCCGGGAACACCTAGAGTTCGTTCTGGACTACCTGGAACACCCGGACTGCGACAGGGAGATGGGGCCCTTGGGACTTGTGGAGGAAGTGCACTCTTTCAGGCAGCGCATCATAAATCGTCAGAATCGTCGTTCCTTGCGTCATTCAACGATTGACAGCTTTTTCAGGCCCGTGACCCCCGCTGTGCCAACCCTGGCTCCACTCCGTTGCCTCCCCAAGACAGGCCCTCATGCTCAGAGCCGCAGCCCAGCACATCAGCCACGGTGGAGCCACCGCTTAACGTGAGTTTGTGTCTATATTCAGAGTCGTCTGCAGTGGGTACGCCATCACCACGACCCAGCGACGCACCCCTAGGTCACCTCCCTGTGCTACTCTCAGACTCTGACAGTGATTAGATGCCAAGAACTTCTCCACTAGACCATATGGGAATTTACAGTGTTGTGCAGTGAAAAAAACAGTGCATTGTGTTAAGGATTTACAGTTGTGAGTGAAAAGACAAAAATTTAATGGACTGTAACTGTAACATAAATTAACTTGAGTGTTTTTTGTTTAGAAAATGGTTTTAAGAGTGGAAAGACTTAAAGTGCAGAGTGCAACACTTATTTCAGTAAGGTACAATGGAGCGCAAGTAAGACAAGAGTGCTCAGTGTGAAGAGAACGGACTTCTGAGTGCGAATGACTAAGTTCAGTGCAAGACTTCATGAACAGTGTACTGCAAGTGCTTCAGGAAATCCTTACTGTCAGAGTCCGAGAGGAGGCGGTTATTCATCGAGATGGCCATGGAGGGAACTGTTACTGCGGGCTCATGGCCTTTGGTTCCTTCTTCCTCGCATTAAAAAAAAAAAAAAAAAAAAAGTAGGCAGAATACTGTACTGTACTGTATTTTCCATACTATACTTACCTCATTTCACTCTTTTATGTCCCTTATTGGTTTGAATATGCTGTCTTAGGTACTATGCATGTGCAGTAGGAAGGTGTTTTTCTGAGTTAAGCTAGGCTAGGGTCCATAACTACCAGTCCAGGAGCCAGGGACTTGTTGTAAGTACCCAGAATGTTTAATATTGTATGAACCTACCTCAAAAACCTCATTTTATGCTTCTTTTGCATTTATTTCAGTCATTTATGTGCCTTATTGGTGTGATTTGGGTCTTAAATAGGTGCTATGCATGTCCAGAGGGAGTTATATAGGTGTTTTTCTGAGTTAGGGTCCATAAGTACAAGTCCAGAAGGCTGGGGCCCAATATCCGGACAGGACCACTATCCGGACCTGCCTATGGCTCTATTACATCGATATTGGAGGGATTACTGTATTCAGATTTTGGCGCGTGGTGGTTTAGTGGGTAATTAAGGCGCTCCAATCGGATTGAGTCAATGCAGGTTTATATCCAAGGGATGGTTGGGGTTTATTGGTCATGTAATGCCACTCAGGGATGAGAGGCAGGTCACTCTCATCTTAGTAGTCAGCACCAACTTGCCTAGCCCCGGGCTCCTACGCTCCTCATGGGGCAACGTAGGATTGGATGATGGATGGATGGCTTGTCATGGATGTTCTGCACTGACACTGAGGCTACACATACATGCAGACATAGTTGCCCAATACAGACAGAAAGCCAGCAGGTGGTTGAGTGAAGCTGACTGTATGGACAACAATTTGGGACAATAAAAAGTGAGAAACTGATGAGGAGAATGTATGTGAGTGAGGTGGAGGGGAGGAGAGAGAGGAGGAGGCCAAGGATGAGATGGAGGGGTGGAGTGGAGAGGTATATGGAGAGGAGGGTGTGAGCTAGGAGCAGGGCAGTGAAATAACGGGGGACAGGGCGACATGGAGGTGATTTGATTGTGGCCACCCCTTACGTGATTAAGGCGTCTGGGAATAGATAGATAGAAAAAGCCCATTGACCTTATTTCAAGCTTCTACCAAAAATGGCCATCCCTCTGGCCTTTCTTTGCTACTGTGTGTACGGGTATACCTGGATATACGATACCCCTGGATGCCATACCCCGGCTTAGCAATGGGGGTAAAAATACTGTACCAACATACCCTGCCTAACCATGGCCAATCCCCAGTATAACGATGGGTATTATTTTTTTACCAATTTTGATGATATTTTAGACTAAAATTTTGTGTTTAGGTTGATTTATAAACTGTTTTTAGATTAATGTGTTTTAGCCATAGGTGGGGTGAACATTGTCATTTTGGGGTACAGTTTACTAAGCTTGATTTTTTCCAGACTTATATTTGGCAATTTTCATCTTTTATTTGTTGGTTTTAGTGAGTTATTTACAGGTGTTAGGCTTAGGTTAGCTTCTTTTACAGCTGTTAGGCCATTTAGATTGGCTTTAATTTAGTTTTTGGGCTCATTTGGGTGGGTTTAGGACTTGGTTGAGGGGGAAACCCAAGGCTCAAAAACGCATCTCTATACTTTGCGTGTTAAATCTACCCCGATATACGATAGTCCACCTAACAATGGTTTCTTACGTAACCAGTTGCATCATTAAACTGGGGTATACCTGTATTTCCTACTGCCTTTCTCTGTCTTTATTTCCCACTTTCTTCCCCTGTCTGCATTTCCTACTGTCTTCCTCTGTCTGCATTTCCTACTGTCTTCCTCTGTCTGCATTTCCTATTGTCTTCCTCTGTCTGCATTTCCTACTGTCTTCCTCTGTCTGCATTTCCTACTGTCTTCCTCTGTCTGCATTTCCTGCTGTTTTCTTCTGTTTATTTCTGTTTTCCTCAGTCTGTATTTCCTGCTGTCATCCTCCATCTTTATTTCTGTCTTCCTCAGTCTGTTTCCTGCTGTCATCCTCCATCTTTATTTCCTACACTCTGTCCTCCAAATGTAGGGCCAGCACTGAACAGACCCAGCCCCCAAGTTGACGAGGGCTGGCTGTTGATATTGTGTTTCTCTTTCCACAGTGACACCATCAGCAAGGCCTTGAAGCAGCTGCCAGTCAAATTTGCCTGCCAGGGTGTTGGTGAGGCCCGGCTGGACTGTTGGGGGTGACACAACACTGGCTGCCAACAGGGTCATCTGGGGCAGCAGTTTTTAACCTGTGGTGCCAGCATCCCGAGGGGACGCTGAAAGTAGTATTAAGGGCTGCTGGAAAATGCTGTATTATTATTATTATTATTATTATTATTTTTTTTTTTTTTTTTTTTTTTAGTATTGGCATCCTTGATGTTTTACTTTTGGAGATTGTATAAAATAAATTGGTCAAGCTGTTCTTCCCTTTACTTTACAGTACTTTATCCTTGTAGCTGTGTAGCAGCTGTAGTGCCAGTACCAGATGCTGTAGTGCCAGTACCACATGCTGTACTGCCAGTACCACATGCTGTAATGCCAGTACCACATGCTGTACTGCCAGTACCACATGCTGTACTGCCAGTACCACATGCTGTAGCACCAGTACCAGATGCTGTACTGCCAGTACCACATGCTGTAGTGCCAGTACCACATGCTGTAGTGCCAGTACCACATGCTGTAATGCCAGTACCACATGCTGTAGTGCCAGTACCACATGCTGTAGTGCCAGTACCACATGCTGTAGTGCCAGTACCACATGCTGTAGTGCCAGTACCACATGCTGTAGTGCCAGTACCACATGCTGTAGTGCCAGTACCACATGCTGTAGTGCCAGTACCACATGCTGTAGTGCCAGTACCACATGCTGTAGTGCCAGTACCACATGCTGTAGTGCCAGTACCACATGCTGTAGTGCCAGTACCACATGCTGTAGCACCAGTACCACATGCTGTACTGCCAGTACCACATGCTGTACTGCCAGTACCACATGCTGTACTGCCAGTACCACATGCTGTAGTGCCAGTACCACATGCTGTAGTGCCAGTACCACATGCTGTAGCACCAGTACCACATGCTGTAGTGCCAGTACCAGATGCTGTAGTGCCAGTACCAGATGCTGTAGTGCCAGTACCACATGCTGTAGCACCAGTACCAGATGCTGTAGTGCCAGTACCAGATGCTGTAGTGCCAGTACCACATGCTGTAGTGCCAGTACCACATGCTGTACTGCCAGTACCACATGCTGCACTGCCAGTACCACATGCTGTAGTGCCAGTACCACATGCTGTAGTGCCAGTACCACATGCTGCACTGCCAGTACCACATGCTGTAGTGCCAGATTCTGTAGTGCCAGTCACCAGGTATAAAGGTGCTGCACTAACACCACACTACAAGGGCTGCTGACGCTGGAATAGGTCAAGAAACACTGACCTGGCAAGTAGGCTGGACAACAGGTGTGACAGCAGGCTGGATACCAGGCTGATGTATCCTATTACTACTACTGCTACTATGACTACAAAAGCAACAACAAACTACTAATACAACAATACAAAAAAACTAAATAATAAGAATAATGCTGTACCTCCACCACAACTACCACTACTAGCACACCACCACTATTGCTACTACTACTACCACCTTCACCACCACCTACTACTACTACTACCACCACTACCTAATATTACTACCACACCACCATCACCACCACCACCACTACTACTATACTACTGCTACTGCTACAAGTGCCCCACCACCACCACCCCTATTACTATACTACTACCCCACCACCATCACTACTGCTACTGTACTACTGCTATTACTATTGCTGCTGCTGCTGCTGCTGCTACTACCACCACCTCCACCACTACTACTAATGCTTCTACTAGTACCACCACTACTACTACTACTACTACTACTACTACCACCACCACCACCACCACTACTACTACTACTACTACTACCACCACCACCACCACCACTACTACTATTACTACTACCACCACCACCACCACTACTACTACTACTACTAACACCACCACCACCACCACCACTACTACTACTAGCACCACAACCATCACCACAACTACTACTACTATTACCACTACCACCATCACCACCACTACCTCTACTACTACTGCTGCTACCCCTGCTACTGCTACTGCTACCAGCATCACAACCACCACTACCATCACCATCACCACCACCACCATTACTACTACTACAACTACTACTACTATTATTACCACCACCATCACCACTACTACTGCTACTAGTATTACATACAGTATATTACTACTACTACTACCACCTCCACCACTACTACTACTACTACTATTACATACAGTATATTACTACTACTACCACCTCCACCACTACTACTACTCCCACCACCACCACCACTACTACTACTACTACTACTACCACTACCACTACTACCACCACCACCTCCACTACTACTACTACTACGACCACCACCACCACCACCACCATTACTACTGCTACTACTACTACCACCACCACCACCACCACCACCACTACTACTACTACTGCTACTACTACTACCACCACCACCACCACCACCACCACTACTACTACTGCTACTACTACTACTACCACCACCACCACCACCACCACCACTACCATGGTCGGGGTTGGGATGCACGCCAGCAGAGATAAATAAAAATGTGATATTTCAGGTGAACATCAACCCAGACGACTAAATTAGCGCTGGGAGTATGGAGGGTGAGAGACTAACTAGGAGTGTATATGAGTGAGGTGGAGGCGGAGGAGAGCGAGGAGAAGACCGAGGAAGACACGGAGGGATGGAGGAGGGAGGTATAGTTTGAGGGATGGGGTGAAAGTGGGAGGGATGGAGGATGAGTCTAACTAAGAGTGTATGTGAGATGGGGGAGGAGGAGAGATGGAGGGATGAAGTAGAGAGGTATATGAGAGGGGAGTGTAAGTTAGGGGTGTCCCCCCAACTTACACCCCCCTCTCATATACCTGCGACATGGCGGGGGACAGGGCGACATGGAGGCGAGTTGTTTGTGGACACCCCTTACGGGATTAAGGCGTCTGACTATAGATAGATAGATAGATACGGATCATATTAAAGATAAATATTAATCAGCAGGACAAAAACGAGTCTTTCATCTCGAACTAGAGCTCGGTGAACCATAGAAGCTTCGAATCCCGTCAGTCACCCTCTAACCGTGAGAGGGGGAGGACGCTCGAGCTGTGTGTCTATTCTCAGTGTTGATAGTGTCCAAACAGCTTCCCCATCTTGCCGAGATGAACAAAGGTAAGTGAGGATATTGTTCATCAGTTCTTTGATAATTATTAGTTCTTTGAGATGAACCAAATCGTCCTTATAATTGTGAAAGTGGTGTGGAAATAAGTTATCTGAGAGGCATGTGGAGCTACGTGGAGAGACAGACAGACAAATGAGAAGTAAAGGAACGCTGTGGTGTTGATGTGGATGTGGAGTTACGTGGAGAGACAGACAAATAAGGAAGTGAAAGAACGCTTTGGTGATGATGTGGATGTGGAGTTACGTGGAGAGACAGACAGACAAATAAGGAAGTAAAGGAGCGTTGTGGCGATAATGTGGATGTGAGGAGTTACATGGAGAGACAGAAAGACATAAGGAAGTAAAGGAGAGTTGCGGTGTTGTTGTGGATGTGGAGTTACGTGGAGAGACAGCCACACATATAAGGAAGTGAAGGAGCGTTGTGGTGTCTGTGTGGATGCAGAGTTACATGGAGAAACAGACAGACAGACAAACGAGGATGTGAAGGAGCGTTGTGGCGTTGATGTGGATGTGGAGCTAGATGGACAGACAGACAGACAAATAAGGAAGTAAAGGTGCGTTGTGTCGTTGATGTGGATGTGGAGTTAAGTGGACAGACAGACAGACAAAAAAGGAAGTGATGGAGCGTTGCGATGTCTGTGTGGATGTAGAGTTACGTGGAGAGACAGACAAATGGGGAAGTGAAGGAGCGTTGTGGTGTTGATGTGGATGTGGAGTTACGTGGAAAGACACAGACAAATAAGAAAGTAAAGGAATGATGATGTGGATGTGGAGTTACGTGAAGAGACAGACAGACATATGAGGATGTGAAGGAGCGTTGTGGTGTTAATGTGAATGTGGAGTTAGGTTGACAGACAGACAGACAAATAAGGAAGTGAAGGATGCTGTGGTGATGATGTGGATGTGGAGTTACGTGGAGAGACAGACAGACAAGTGAAGAAGTGATGGAGCGTTGTGGTGTTGATGTGGATGTGGAGTTACAGAGACAGACAGACAAATGAGGATGTGAAGGAGCGTTGAGGCGTTGATGTGGATGTGGAGTTACGTGGAGAGAGAGACAGACAAAAAAGGAAGTGAAGGAGCGTTGTGGTGTCTGTGAATGTAGAGTTACGTGGAGAGACAGCCACACAAATAAGGATGTGGAGGAGTGGTGTGGTGTTGATGTGGATGTGGAGTTAAGTGGACAGACAGACAGACAAATGGGGAAGTGATGGAGCGTTGCGATGTCTGTGTGGATGTAGAGTTACGTGGAGAGACAGACAAATGAGGATGTGGAGGATCGTTATGGTGTTGATGTGGATGTGATTGATAGTGTTGGGAAGAGCATCCTGAGATGATTTGGCCATATGAAGATAATGGAGAGTGAGAGACTGACTAGGAGAGTGTATGTGTGTGAGGTGGAGCGTGATAGAGGGAGAGGGAGACCGAGGAAGAGATGGAGGGGTATGGTGGAGAGGTGTATGCATGAGGAGAGTGTGAACTGGAGGGAGGACAGACAGATGCTGGACAAGGTGACACCGAAACTGTTTGTGGCATAGCACTTCTTCGTGACTAGCATCATATTAGAGTTTATTTCACGTAGCTCAGTGGCAAAATAAGACAATGCTGCGGCTCCACTTACATAGCACTTCTTCGTGACTAGCATCATATTCCAACGTTAATCTATTGTTACATCCCAGCAATGCAGATGGAGAGAGGGCAGTAATAATAATAATAATAATAATAATAATAATAAGATGATGATGATGATGATGATGATGATGATTATGACTCTCTCTCCCCCCCTCTCTCTCTCTCACACACACACACACACACACACACACACACACACACACACACACATCACATTATTTCGTCAAACCCTTCCTTTGGTGACGTCTTATTTCTCCCCCCTTCCCCCTCTCTCTCTCTCTCTCTCTCTCTCTCTCTCTCGTGCGGTATCAAAACATAAAATAATAATATCATGCCAGGAAGCTTTTTAGTCAGAGGTATAACTTCATTACGAGAATTAAACAAAAAAAAAATAAAACGGAAAAAATGGGGATAAACACTATGAGGCGAAAATACAGGTGTGGTGGCAAGATTAATTAGGCTCCTAGCACCTGTCCCATCGGTCTGAAGGATCGGGGTTGGGTGGGGTGCGGTGGGGTAGGATTGGGGTTGGGTGGGGTGCAGTGGGGTAGGATTGGGGTTGGGTGGGGTGCAGTGGGGTAGGAGGGGGTTGGGTGGGGTGCAGTGGGGTAGGATTGGGGTTGGGTGGGGTGCAGTGGGGTAGGAGGGGGTTGGGTGGAGTGCAGTGGGGTAGGATTGGGTTCAGTGGGTGGAGTGGGGTTGGATGGGGTGCAGGGGGTTGGAGTGGGGTTTGGTGGGGTGCAGAGGGGTAGGATTGGGGTTGGATGGAGTGCAATGGGGTAGGAGGGGGTTGGGTGGGGTGCAGTGGGGTAGGATCGGGGTTGGGTGGGGTGCAGTGGGGTAGGATTGGGGTTGGGTGGGGTGCAATGGGGTAGGATTGGGGTTGGGTGGGGTGCAATGGGGTAGGAGGGGGTTGGGTGGGGTGCAGTGGGGTAGGATTGGGGTTGGGTGGGGTGCAGTGGGGTAGGAGGGGGTTGGGTGGGGTGCAGTGGGGTAGGATTGGGGTTGGGTGGGGTGCAGTGGGGTAGGAAGGGGTTGGGTGGAGTGCAGTGGGGTAGGATCGGGGTTGGGTGGGGTGCGGTGGGGTAGGATTGGGGTTGGGTGGGGTGCAGTGGGGTAGGATTGGGGTTGGGTGGGGTGCAGTGGGGTAGGAGGGGGTTGGGTGGGGTGCAGTGGGGTAGGATTGGGGTTGGGTGGAGTGCAGTGGGGTAGGATTGGGGTTGGGTGGGGTGCAATGGGGTAGGAGGGGGTTGGGTGGGGTGCAGTGGGGTAGGATTGGGGTTGGGTGGGGTGCAGTGGGGTAGGAGGGGGTTGGGTGGGGTGCAGTGGGGTAGGATTGGGGTTGGGTGGGGTGCAGTGGGGTAGGAGGGGGTTGGGTGGAGTGCAGTGGGGTAGGATTGGGTTCAGTGGGTGGAGTGGGGTTGGATGGGGTGCAGGCGGTTGGAGTGGGGTTTGGTGGGGTGCAGAGGGGTAGGATTGGGGTTGGATGGAGTGCAATGGGGTAGGAGGGGGTTGGGTGGGGTGCAGTGGGGTAGGATTGGGGTTGGGTGGGGTGCAGTGGGGTAGGATTGGGGTTGGGTGGGGTGCAATGGGGTAGGAGGGGGTTGGGTGGGGTGCAGTGGGGTAGGATTGGGGTTGGGTGGGGTGCAGTGGGGTAGAATTGGGGTTGGATGGGGTGCAGTGGGTTAGGAGGGGGTTGGGTGGGGTGCAGAGGGGTAGGAGGGGGTTGGGTGGGGTGCAGTGGGGTAGGATTGGGGTTGGGTGGGGTGCAGTGGGGTAGGATTGGGGTTGGGTGGGGTGCGGTGGGGTAGAATTGGGGTTGGGTAGGGTGCAGTGGGGTAGGATTGCGGTTGGGTGGGGTAGGAGGGGGTTGCGTGGGGTGCAGAGGGGTAGGAGGGGGTTGGATGGGGTTCAGTGGGGTAGGAGGGGGTTGGGTGGGATGCAGTGGGGTAGGAGGGGGTTGGGTGGGGTTCAGTGGGGTAGGATTGGGGTTGGGTGGGGTGCAGTGGGTGGAGTGGGGTTGGGTGGGGTGCAGTGGGTGGAGTGGGGTTGGGTGGGGTGCAGTGGGTGGAGTGGGGTTGGGTGGGGTGCAGTGGGTGGAGTTGGATGGGTGGGGTGCAGTGGGATAGGAAGGGGGTTGGATGGGGTGCAGGGGGTAGGAGGGGGATGGGTGGGGTGCAGGGGGTTGGGTGGGATGCAGTGGGGTAGGAGGGGGTTGGGTGGGGTTCAGTGGGGTAGGAGTGGGGTTGGGTGGGATGCAGTGGGGTAGGAGGGGGTTGGGTGGGATGCAGTGGGTGGAGTGGGGTTGGGTGGGGTGCAGTGGGTGGAGTGGGGTTGGGTGGGGTGCAGTGGGTGGAATGGGGTTGGGTGGAGTGCAGTGGGTGGAGTGGGGTTGGGTGGAGTGCAGTGGGTGGAGTGGGGTTGGGTGGGGTGCAGTGGGTGGATTGGGGTTGGGTGGAGTGCAGTGGGTGGAGTGGGGTTGGGTGGGATGCAGTGGGTGGAGTGGGGTTGGGTGGGGTGCAGTGGGTGGAGTGGGGTTGGGTGGGGTGCAGTGGGTGGAGTGGGGTTGGGTGGGGTGCAGTGGGTGGAGTTGGATGGGTGGGGTGCAGTGGGTGGAGTGGGGTTGGGTGGGATGCAGTGGGTGGATTGAGGTTGGGTGGAGTGCAGTGGGTGGAGTGGGGTTGGGTGGGGTGGAGTGGGGTTGGGTGGGGTGCAGTGGGTGGAGTGGGGTTGGGTGGGGTGCAGTGGGTGGAGTGGGGTTGGGTGGGGTGCAGTGGGTGGAGTGGGGTTGGGTGGGGTGCAGTGGGTGGAGTTGGATGGGTGGGGTGCAGTGGGATAGGAAGGGGTTGGATGGGGTGCAGGAGGTAGGAGGGGGATGGGTGGGGTGCAGGGGGTGCAGGGGGTTGGGTGGGGTGCAGGAGGTAGGAGGGGGATGGGTGGGGTGCAGGGGGTTGGAGTGGGGTTGGGTGAGGTGTAATATTAGTCAGAACAAATGTAATAAATCGTTCTCAGTCTGGCAGTTAATGAAGACGGTTCCTGTGCCATCATCTTGAGAGGGTTTCCTTAAGCTGCTTGGAATCCTCTGAAGCCTGGCAATGAGAAAGAGTAAAAAATGACGTCAGCAGATGGAATGCGTTGTTCTAGGCGCCAGGGATCGAGTCCTGGAGGTGGACAGATGTTTTTATGTAGTGTAGACGTATTATACTTTATTTCTGATACCGCCAGACGATGTTATGTAGCTTCAGGTAGCCTTGTCTTATGGAAGGACTCACTGGAATTTATATCTAACCTCTCCATTTCGAAAAACTGACATGCGTCCTCGTACTGAAATGACCTGGCACTCGCGCATTCCACGCATTAGATGGCGCCACCGCTGCACTGTGCGACGGGAGGAGGTCAAGCGGTCCAGACCTCTCTTTTTACTCTAACTTGGCCTAAAATTGCCCTCTCTGTCTGTCTGTCTGTCTGCCTGTCTGTCTGTCTCTATTTTGAATGCTGAGTCGTAAGCATAGATGAACTGGGTGGAATTTTTCGTCCTGTTGTAGGTTATTCCCGTAGCTCAGAGGCAAAGACAATACTACGGCCCTGCATCCACTTCATAGCACTGCTTCGTGACTAGCATCGTATTCTAGTGTTTGCTACAGGTCAGAAATGGAGATGGGGAGATGGCAAGTGCATATATAGCCAGGCTAGTGTGAGTATTTATCGTATCATCTCTGCCAGACTCCTTTGAATTTCTCTCAGCCAAACAGCATAGTCCCTCCGTCAACTGAACATAGAGCACTGCCAAGCATTAGAGGGTTAGCTTAGGCATTTATTAACCCCCTGATGCTCGGGACAATTCTAGTGACATTGCAGTTAAACCAGACGATTTTACTGAGCTGAGGGCGAGTCATAGGAGCCTTAGAGAGTTAATACACTGTCAGCACTAACGCCCGCATGATTGGAATAACTAGCATTTCTTTACAGCCGACAAGAGGCGATTTGGTCCAGCCGAGTGCATAGGAGCCTGACAGATACGGTAAATAAAAATAACCCAGGGAAGGTGAGGAAAGTATTGGAAAGCATGCAAAATAAAAACGAGAAAAAAAACACTAAGTCCTGTTTTATTTGCTTCCTATACTGTATATAAGTAGATATACGATACTCTTTACTTCTTCGTGACTAGCATTAAATTAGTCTTATGCATTCTAAGTGCCTCTAGATCGTAACAACGCTTCCTTAGCAACTTATTCTGCATGGTTCACTTTAATATCATTTTTTTTTTTTTGCAGGTAACAACTTAGGAAAATACAGTAGAAGTTTCCGATCCATACACGTATGGTCGTAATGGCCGAATCTGTATAGGTTTGGCTTTCTAAATCAGATGATCCGGGTTCGATCCCTGGGAGGATAGTGGAGAAAGTTTAACAATATTTGTGGCGGGTCCGTAGTGACTTGCTCTACACATGCATACTTACACGGACTCACATAATTGGAGACACACTGTACACACGTACAGCCAGACACACAAAGCGGTGCATCATGGTAGGGCGTGGAAGGTAGGGGGGTTTTATTGCAAAGTCCAAAAAAAGGGTATACATTTTTTTGGACTTTGCAATAAAACCCCCCTACCTTCCACGCCCCACCCTGATGCATGTGTTCTGCTGTAGGTGGGTGTGTCTGTCTTACTGTGTGTGTCTCTGTATGTCTGTCTTGGTAGATGTGTGCGTGTCTTGTGTGAGTGTGTGTGTGTAAGTGTAGACTTTTTACATTACCCCCCGGCAGTTCAACTACGTGACTGCCCACACCCCCGCCACCGGGCAGGTCACTACGTGACTGCCAAACAACCTTAATACTCTAAGTCAACCGGGAGTCGAACCCGGGTCCAAATGACAGGCCACTAAGGACACTGCCACATGCTTAAATATACCTCTAACTCCCGGGATTTGAACCCTGGTCTTCAAGGTGGCAAGCTATGTCTCTCCTTACGCGGCCACCACGGCCCTGGTAGGGTTGCGGCCAGAACTAGTGCTGTATTTTAGTTATTTGGTACCAATTATAAACAAGGGCAGACTGACCTGTATTGCTTATACAGCATTAAGTAGTATTAAGTCGCTAAGGAAGAGTTGTTACGATATCTCCAGAGCCACCTAGAACACTTAAGACTAATTCAGTACAATGCTGGTCACGAAGAAGTAGAGTATTGTTTCTGGGCCACATTCAGAGCAGTAATAAGCTTTGATAAGGGGGCAGTGTCTACCTAACAGAAAACCCCTGATGGCTTTTGGCAAGGGTGACTGTGACATAAGCCTGGAACGTAGAGCGGCTTTGATGACAGTGCAACAGGTGTCAAAGGAATCGGTGTTTGGGTCTCCTTTAAGGCATAAGGCAAAGGAATAACCATAACTACACTGATAATGGCTTGGATAAAAGGCCACCACTTGTACAGTACCTACAGTGGCTTGGATAACACAGCCCTCCTCTAACACAGGCACCCCTCCTCCTAACACAGCCAGCCCTCTCCATAAGTTTCCCTCCATCATCTCCTCCTCTCCACCTCACTCACACACACTCTCCTAGTTAGTCTCTTATGCTCCGTCCTCCACACATGGCCAAACCAGCAAGGGAACTTTTCACAGTATTTCAGCTCCACATGAGACCTAAGTATTGAGGACTTTTTGTATACACTCGTTATATAGACCTTACAAACCTGAGGGAAGCTGGCAAATCTGTTTATATCTTTCTATAGCCAGACGCCACAGTTTCGGAAGGGGTGGCCACAAACAAATCGCCTCCATGTCGCTCTGTCCCCTGTCATTTCGTTGCCCTCCCTCATCTTACACCTCCTCCTCATATACCTCTCTACTCCATCCCTCCATCTCATCCTCTCTCTCCTTGGTCACAAACAAATCGCCTCCATGTCGCCTTGTCCCCTGTCATTTCGTTGCCCTCCTCCCATCCTACAACTCCTTCCTCATACACCTCTCTACCTCATCCCTCCATCTCATGCTCTGTCTCCTAGGCCACAAACAAATCGTCTCCATGTCGCCCTGTCCCCTGCCATTTCACTGCCCTCCTCCCAACTTACACTCCCTCTCACATATACCTCTCTACTCCATCCCCATCACATCCTCTGTCGCTTCCCCTCCATCTCATTCACACACACACTCCTCGTTAGTCTCTCACTCTCCATCCTCTCCAAAAGGCCAGACCACCTCAGTGTACTTCTCTAACGTTTTCTATAAAGCTGGTAAATCTGTTCCTTAAGTAGCAATGGAACTTTTAAAATCTTTGCTCCACTTTAGGCCCAAGTGATGAAGACTTTCTGTACTGGTAACTGAACAGCTTTGAGTACGAGTTCTGATAAATATATATGGAACTGGTTTGGCCATGTGGAGAGGATGGAGAGCGAGAGACTGACGAGGAGAGTGTATGTGCGTGAGGTGGAGAGGGAGGGGGAGTCCAAGGATGAGATGGAGGGATAGAGTGGAGAGGTATATGAGAGAGAGGGGTGTGAGCTGGGAGCAGGGCAGTGAAATGGCATGGGATAGGGTGACGTGGAGGCTATTTGTTTGTGGCCACCCCTTACGGGATTAAGGCGTCTGGCAATAGATAGATAGATAGATATTAGAAATTGCTAATGAATCTAGACAGACTACTGGTATAAATAGTGCTGGTATGAAGTGGTATATGAGAGAGGGAGGTGTAAGCTGGGGGAAGGGCAGTGAAATGGCAGGCGACAGGGTGACATAGAGGAGATTTGTTTGTGGCCACCTCTTAGGGGATTAAGGCGTCTGGCAATAAACAGATAAACAGACTTAACATGACTAGTAAATGAGGCCCGAGATTCAAGAGCTGGTATTCTTGTTGGTTAAGGAAGCTCCCTAACACCTTTTCCCAAGTGATTTATTTTGCTTATGACACCTTGCTGCCCTGTGTTACATATATCCAGTGTGGTCATACTCATATAGCATACAGAAGGATATTAACCAGCCACATCCAAAACTAAATCACTAAGGTGGTGGTGTTAGGGAGCTTCCTTAACGATTATGAACCAAGCTGTCATAACTACAAAATACCATAGCTAACATTACCTAGAAGTTATGGTAGTTATCCATTAATAAAGCATAATTGATGGAAGGACTACTTTTGCTATCATCATCATAATCATCAATCATTATAATATTCGTAGTTGAAACGTGGGTTGTTACATCCGTAGACTTTTTACCCGCTTCCTTATGGTATAAAAAAATACCAATACAGTACCATAAAAGGTGGAATAAATTGGCTATACAGCTTGTTTTATTATCGTTAATATTCTTACAAGTATATTTACAAAGTACATCAGTTGCTATGACAGCTGTGTTAAGTATTTCCGGCAGGAGATGGTGTAGAATAGCATAGAAGAGAACTACGTCAAAGTAATTCAGGTATTATCAACTATATTCATTCATTCATAGCATAGAAGAGAACTACGTCAAAATAGTTCAGGTATTATCAATTATATTCATTCATTTATTCATATCTAATCCTGTGTTGCCCCATGAGGAGCATAGCAGCCCAGGGCCAGGCAAGCTGATTCTGACATTTAAGATGAGTGACCCGCCTCACTCATCCCTGAGTGGCATTACATGAGCAATAAATCCCAACCATCCCTTGGATATAAACCTGCACCGGCTCAATCCGATTGGAGAACCATAATTACCCACTAAACCACCAGGTGCCATAATAGCGTTATATGGTTACCACCAAGTAAATGGTTGCCTGGTGTACAGGAAACCATTTGGCTTGTCACTCAGTGTAGAGTCACCCACAGGCAGAAGGAAGAGGAAAGAATGAAGGAAAGACAGAAGAGGGAGTGTAGAGTCACCCACAGACAAAAGGACAAGGAAAGAATGAAGGAAAGAAAGACAGAAGAGGAAGGAAAGAGGGAAAAGAGGAAAGGGCAGTCACCCGAGAGCAGCACTACATTGAGTGAGTGGATGGTACGTGCCCCATTACCACTCATCATCAACGTATATCAGTGAAATCATAAGGTATTTCCATCTCCAGCTCACGTCCTCTCGTCCTGCTGTCTACCCTGCACACCCCAGAACAACACACATCACACCCTACAGGAAAAACACACACAAAAATACACCCTGCACCCTGGCCTGTATGGGGCTGCCTTCGCCTGTCTCTACGTAGGTTCTCTCCTGTCTCTCCCAGTCAGTTCTATCTCTCCTCTCGCCCTAGCCACCAGTCTCTCCTCCTCTCGCCCTAGCCACCAGTCTCTCCTCCTCTCGCCCTAGCCACCAGTCTCTCCTCCTCTCGCCCTAGCCACCAGTCTCTCCTCCTCTCGCCCTAGCCACCAGTCTCTCCTCCTCTCGCCCTAGCCACCAGTCTCTCCTCCTCTCGCCCTAGCCACCAGTCTCTCCTCCTCTCGCCCTAGCCACCAGTCTCTCCTCCTCTCGCCCTAGCCACCAGTCTCTCCTCCTCTCGCCCTAGCCACCAGTCTCTCCTCCTCTCGCCCTAGCCACCAGTCTCTCCTCCTCTCGCCCTAGCCACCAGTCTCTCCTCCTCTCGCCCTAGCCACCAGTCTCTCCTCCTCTCGCCCTAGCCACCAGTCTCTCCTCCTCTCGCCCTAGCCACCAGTCTCTCCTCCTCTCGCCCTAGCCACCAGTCTCTCCTCCTCTCGCCCTAGCCACCAGTCTCTCCTCCTCTCGCCCTAGCCACCAGTCTCTCCTCCTCTCGCCCTAGCCACCAGTCTCTCCTCCTCTCGCCCTAGCCACCAGTCTCTCCTCCTCTCTCCCTAGCCACCAGTCTCTCCTCCTCTCTCCCTAGCCACCAGTCTCTCCTCCTCTCTCCCTAGCCACCAGTCTCTCCTCCTCTCTCCCTAGCCACCAGTCTCTCCTCCTCTCTCCCTAGCCACCAGTCTCTCCTCCTCTCTCCCTAGCCACCAGTCTCTCCTCCTCTCTCCCTAGCCACCAGTCTCTCCTCCTCTCTCCCTAGCCACCAGTCTCTCCTCCTCTCTCCCTAGCCACCAGTCTCTCCTCCTCTCTCCCTAGCCACCAGTCTCTCCTCCTCTCTCCCTAGCCACCAGTCTCTCCTCCTCTCTCCCTAGCCACCAGTCTCTCCTCCTCTCTCCCTAGCCACCAGTCTCTCCTCCTCTCTCCCTAGCCACCAGTCTCTCCTCCTCTCTCCCTAGCCACCAGTCTCTCCTCCTCTCTCCCTAGCCACCAGTCTCTCCTCTCTCCCTGCCATCATCCCTACTACAACACCTACAAATACACACTACACGCTCGTATGTGACCTTGAAGGCTTCTTGACAACTCTTCCTTGCCTATTTAGTCGACACTCTTAATCTTGTTACTGATGCAAACTATGGATATGAAAAGGAAAACAAATCGCCGAGGGAAAGGCGTTAACCAAGCCTCCTAAGCCACTCTTGAAACGCTGATGGCTTGTCCGGGTTGCCACTCTTGCCATCTTGGGTTGTCCTCTATTGTTGCCGTTTCGCTGTCCAAGGTTGCCATCTGCCATCCTAGGGTGCCACCTGTCTTGTGTACTGGGGCGGCCACCTGTCTGGTCTAGGGGGGTGGCCACCTGTCTGGTCTAGGGGGGTGGCCACCTGTCTGGTCTAGGGGGGTGGCCACCTGTCTGGTCTAGGGGGGCGGCCACCTGTCTGGTCTAGGGGGGCGGCCACCTGTCTGGTCTAGGGGGGCGGCCACCTGTCTGGTCTAGGGGGGCGGCCACCTGTCTGGTCTAGGGGGGCGGCCACCTGTCTGGTCTAGGGGGGCGGCCACCTGTCTGGTCTAGGGGGGCGGCCACCTGTCTGGTCTAGGGGGGCGGCCACCTGTCTGGTCTAGGGGGGCGGCCACCTGTCTGGTCTAGGGGGGCGGCCACCTGTCTGGTCTAGGGGGGCGGCCACCTGTCTGGTCTAGGGGGCTGGCCACCTGTCTGGTCTAGGGGGCTGGCCACCTGTCTGGTCTAGGGGGCTGGCCACCTGTCTGGTCTAGGGGGCTGGCCACCTGTCTGGTCTAGGGGGGCGGCCACCTGTCTGGTCTAGGGGGGCGGCCACCTGTCTGGTCTAGGGGGGCGGCCACCTGTCTGGTCTAGGGGGGCGGCCACCTGTCTGGTCTAGGGGGGCGGCCACCTGTCTGGTCTAGGGGGGCGGCCACCTGTCTGGTCTAGGGGGGCGGCCACCTGTCTGGTCTAGGGGGGTGGCCACCTGTCTGGTCTAGGGGGGTGGCCACCTGTCTGGTCTACGGGGGTGGCCACCTGTCTGGTCTACGGGGGTGGCCACCTGTCTGGTCTACGGGGGTGGCCACCTGTCTGGTCTAGGGGGGTGGCCACCTGTCTGGTCTACGGGGGTGGCCACCTGTCTGGTCTACGGGGGTGGCCACCTGTCTGGTCTACGGGGGTGGCCACCTGTCTGGTCTACGGGGGTGGCCACCTGTCTGGTCTACGGGGGTGGCCACCTGTCTGGTCTACGGGGGTGGCCACCTGTCTGGTCTACGGGGTGGCCACCTGTCTGGTCTACGGGGGTGGCCACCTGTCTGGTCTACGGGGGTGGCCACCTGTCTGGTCTACGGGGGTGGCCACCTGTCTGGTCTACGGGGGTGGCCATCTGTCTGGTCTACGGGGGTGCCATCTTGTTGCCTTTTTAAAGTCGTGGGGTTGATGCCATCAGTTTCTGTGGAGGAAAATAAAAACACTGAGGTGGTTTGGCCATGTGGAGAGGATGGAGAGTGAGAGACTGACGAGGAGAGTGTGAGTGAGGTGGAAGGGGGGAGAGGGAGGGGGGAGGCCAAGGATGAGATGGAGGGATGGAGTGGAGAGGTGTATGAAAGACGGGGGTGTGAGCTGGGAACAGGGCAGTGAAATGGCGGGGGACAGGGCGACATGGGGACGATATATTTGTGGCCACCCCTTATGGGATTAAGGCGTCTGGCAATAGATAGATAGATAAGAAAAAGAAAGTAATTTGAAAGAGCTATCATTGCTGTTATAAATGTCCACAGAATAAATTGATCTCTTGTATCATTTCTAAGCATCACAAAATTTTACGAAATCCTAAAATGTTTTTGGTAGTACTGATCGGCAACTTCAAATTCAAAATAGCCACAATTCTTAGTTACTGGTATCGAAGCTTCTCAAAAAAAAATTCTCTGTCAAAAAGATGGAATTGAGAGGTATATGAGGGAGGGGGAAGTGAACTGGAGGGAGGGCAGTCAAATGGTGGGTGACAGAACGACTTGGAGGCGTTTTGTCTGCGGCCACTCTTTGCGGGATTAGGGCGTCGGGCTATAGATCGATCGATCGATATAGATAGATAGATAGAAAAAGTATAAGTTGAAAAATTCACTCAAAATTACATGTCCAAAATTCTACCCATAAAACACTAGCTGGCAACTTTCAATTCCATGATGGCCGTCCTTGTGTTGATGTAGAGTGGTTGGTACAGTCACTGACAAAAATACTGCTCCATGTTGTTAGTCCACGAATTATGAGTGAGAGACTGACGAGGAGAGTATGCGAGTGAGGTGGAGGGGGAGAGAGGGAGGGGGAGGCCAAGGATGAGATGGAGCGATGGAGTGGAGAGGTATACGAGAGAGTGGGTTGTGACTTGGGAGCGGGCAATGAAATGGCGGGGGACAGGGCAACGTGGAGGCGATTTGTTAGTGGCCACCCCGTATGGGATTAAGGCGTCTGGCAATGGATAGAATTATGGAACTCAAACGTAATATTCCGAGAGGTTTGTTGTGCTTATAGATACCTTCACTGGGTTTCAGAAGGCATTGCTCACTTCCTGGCTAATTTTCGTGGATCAGTATTTATGTCCGCGACTGTACACACACTCCCACTTGCCTCTCTCTTTCCTCCACGTGTCTTCTCCACAACTCTCCCACTCCTTTGCCCTTCCTCTCTCCCCCTGCTACTTGTTACAGTGAGGGAGGAAGAGGAAAAGGCAGGGGAATATTTGGACTGTGCCTATTTAACACTATTCTCTCGTTTCAGGCTGTCTCCAGATTCAAATTACGAAAGACGACGCGAAAACTGGTTAGATTAATGTTGGCAATCCAAGAAAATTCATATTCGGCCATTTTTTGAAGAACATCTCAAATTTTTTCCATATATTGCTTTTTCGCCATTGTATTTCAAATTTATATATTTTCATTTTTTAAATTTTTGAAAACTATTTTGAACGAAGGTTTTTGGTTTAAAATTTTCCATGTAATAAAATTTAAATCTAGTTCTTCTCTCCAACGCTCATTAATATGTTAAAAGATACTCATAGGTAAGCCAGGTGAGGTGGAGAGAGAGAGAGGGAGGGGTCGACCGAGGATGAGGTGGAGGGATGGAGTCGAGAGGTATATGAGGGAGAAGGAAGGGTAGACCGAGGATGAGGTGGAGGGATGGAGTTGAGAGGTATATGAGGGAGGGGAGGGTAAGTTGGGGGCAGGGTAGTCAAATGGTGGGTGACAGAGCGACTTTGAGGCGTTTTGTCTGCGGCCACCCTTGGTGGGATTAGGGCGTCGCGTCGGGCTATAAACAGATAGATAGATAGATAGATAGATAGATAGACATAGATTTAAGGTTACACTGAAAAACTACAGAAAAATCAAAGCTAAGAATACAAGACATTATATTTCAATTTTACACTGCGTATTAAAAAAACAAAAAACAAATTAGAGGCATATGATACGAGCAGATGGGTGTTCTTCATCAGCACTCAGCACCACAGCCAGCGTCCTTCACCATCACTCAGCACCACAGCCAGCGTCCTTCACCATCACTCAGCACCACAGCCAGCGTCCTTCACCATCACTCAGCACCACAGCCAGCGTCCTTCACCATCACTCAGCACCACAGCCAGCGTCCTTCACCATCACTCAGCACCACAGCCAGCGTCCTTCACCATCACTCAGCACCACAGCCAGCGTCCTTCACCATCACTCAGCACCACAGCCAGCGTCCTTCACCATCACTCAGCACCACAGCCAGCGTCCTTCACCATCACTCAGCACCACAGCCAGCGTCCTTCACCATCACTCAGCACCACAGCCAGCGTCCTTCACCATCACTCAGCACCACAGCCAGCGTCCTTCACCATCACTCAGCACCACAGCCAGCGTCCTTCACCATCACTCAGCACCACAGCCAGCGTCCTTCACCATCACTCAGCACCACAGCCAGCGTCCTTCACCATCACTCAGCACCACAGCCAGCGTCCTTCACCATCACTCAGCACCACAGCCAGCGTCCTTCACCATCACTCAGCACCACAGCCAGCGTCCTTCACCATCACTCAGCACCACAGCCAGCGTCCTTCACCATCACTCAGCACCACAGCCAGCGTCCTTCACCATCACTCAGCACCACAGCCAGCGTCCTTCACCATCACTCAGCACCACAGCCAGCGTCCTTCACCATCACTCAGCACCACAGCCAGCGTCCTTCACCATCACTCAGCACCACAGCCAGCGTCCTTCACCATCACTCAGCACCACAGCCAGCGTCCTTCACCATCACTCAGCACCACAGCCAGCGTCCTTCACCATCACTCAGCACCACAGCCAGCGTCCTTCACCATCACTCAGCACCACAGCCAGCGTCCTTCACCATCACTCAGCACCACAGCCAGCGTCCTTCACCATCACTCAGCACCACAGCCAGCGTCCTTCACCATCACTCAGCACCACAGCCAGCGTCCTTCACCATCACTCAGCACCACAGCCAGCGTCCTTCACCATCACTCAGCACCACAGCCAGCGTCCTTCACCATCACTCAGCACCACAGCCAGCGTCCTTCACCATCACTCAGCACCACAGCCAGCGTCCTTCACCATCACTCAGCACCACAGCCAGCGTCCTTCACCATCACTCAGCACCACAGCCAGCGTCCTTCACCATCACTCAGCACCACAGCCAGCGTCCTTCATCACTCAGCAGGCCACCATAGCCAGAGTTCTCCATCACTCAGCACCACAGCCAGAGTTCTTCTTCACTCAGCACCACAGCCAGAGTTCTTCTTCACTCAGCACCACAGCCAGAGTCCATCACTCAGCACCACAGCCAGAGTCCATCACTCAGCACCACAGCCAGAGTTCTTCTTCACTCAGCACCACAGCCAGAGTCCATCACTCAGCACCACAGCCAGAGTTCTTCTTCACTCAGCACCACAGCCAGAGTCCATCACTCAGCACCACAGCCAGAGTTCTTCTTCACTCAGCACCACAGCCAGAGTCCATCACTCAGCACCACAGCCAGAGTTCTTCTTCACTCAGCACCACAGCCAGAGTCCATCACTCAGCAGGGGGCACATTTCTTCATTCACTAGGGGGCACAAACAGAATCCTCAGCAGTCCTCAGGCACACAGCTATGGAGCAGAAATGTATTACCGGTAGTTTAAATCCACATTGGCTTTATATATATACATCAATATTAAGCACTGTAACAGACCAATCTTTTATAAGTAACACTGTACTCACCAACAGCTGCCCCACAACACTTGGCAGGGACACCACCACCACCACAGTCCTTCAGCGGCACTTTGCAGGGACACCAACACCACCACAGTCTTTCAGTGGCACTTTGCAGGGCCACCACCACAGTCCTTCAGTGGCACTTTGCAGGGACACCAACACCACCAGAGTCAGTCAGTGGCACTTTGCAGGGACACATCCACCACCAGAGTCAGTCAGTGGCACTTTGCAGGGACACCAACACCACCAGAGTCAGTCAGTGGCACTTTGCAGGGGCACATCCACCACCAGAGTCCATCACTCAGCAGGGGTACAGCCACCACCAGAGTCCATCACTCAGCAGGGGTACAGCCACCACCAGAGTCCATCACTCAGCAGGGGTACAGCCACCACCAGAGTCCATCACTCAGCAGGGGTAAAGCCACCACCAGAGTCCATCACTCAGCAGGGGTACAGCCACCACCAGAGTCCATCACTCAGCAGGGGTACAGCCACCACCAGAGTCCATCACTCAGCAGGGGTACAGCCACCACCAGAGTCCATCACTCAGCAGGGGTACAGCCACCACCAGAGTCCATCACTCAGCAGGGGTACAGCCACCACCAGAGTCCATCACTCAGCAGGGGTACAGCCACCACCAGAGTCCATCACTCAGCAGGGGTACAGCCACCACCAGAGTCTATCACTCAGCAGGGGTACAGCCACCACCAGAGTCCATCACTCAGCAGGGGTACAGCCACCACCAGAGTCCATCACTCAGCAGGGGTACAGCCACCACCAGAGTCCATCACTCAGCAGGGGTACAGCCACCACCAGAGTCCTCAGGCATCACTCAGCTGGGATATGGCCACTACAATCCTCTGGCATAACTTGGCAGTGGCGGGGCCAGTTAATCACCCTTTAAGAGCACAGCTGCATGGGCACTATGACCTCAGCTCTCTGGCAGGACACTACTACAGTTCTCCATTATCACTCAGCAGGGGAAGGGCCAGAGTTCGCCAGGGTGGCAGGGTCAGCAGCAGCCACACACAACACCTACGGAGCATATGTGTATGAATCTATCAGCGTTTTGTACAAATATCAATTATAAACATAAATACCAAACATTATTCATCATCATCATCATCATTATCTGGACCTCCTTTCCCACCCTAGGGCAGGGTGAGGAGTAGCAATGTCCAGACAGACCAAATCTGCCCAGTCCAATGGGCCGCGCTTCCATTCACTGATCATTCAAGCCCCCGGAATCCTGGTTCTATTGGATACGTCAAAAACATTCACCACGTTGTGTAGCTTCACAAAAAAATATCTGGGAGAGTCAATCAAACATTATAAATAAAACAAACATGAAGGTAAGAGCACTCACCATCAGTTCTCAGCAGCACTTAGAGGCACAACCACTCGGCAGGGGCAAGAGCAGATTAACACCTATGGAGCTTCTGTGTTGTTTAAATCCGTCCTGCACAGGGGCACACAGTCCTTCAGCACCACTCAGCAGGGGAAAGACCAGAGCAGCACGCCAGGACAACAGGGTCAGCAGCCAGCACACGAAACCTGTGGGGCAAAAGTTTATTGTAGTCCACTTTTATCTTTTAATTCTGTTTAAACGACAAACAGTGACAAACTTCATATGGTCCTATACTAGTAAGCTTAGTAAAGGCTTAATATATCAGTAGTTCAGACTATGGTGGTTTACATACGACATTTCTACACACCACAGTATGTCTTAATACAGATAAATACAAATGAAAAAAAAAAGTCTGCTGCGAAGCCTCTGGAACATACCAATTTAAAATAAATACTGATGCAACTAAATTTACTGTTGGTAGGTGGGGGCGATCACCATCCACTCACTCAATGTAGTGCTGCTTTGGGTGTCTGCCCTTTCCTCTCTTCCACCCTTCCTCTTGTCTCTTTCCTTCATTCTTTCCTCTTCCTTCTGCCTGTGGGTGACTGCACTGAGTGACAATCCAAATGGTTTCCTTTACACCAGGAAACCATTTACTACGCTGGGTGGTAACCATATAACCAAATTTTGCCGCCTGGTGGTTTAGTGGGTAATTAAGGCGCTCCAATCGGATTGAGCCGGTGAAGGTTTATATCCAAGGGGTGGTTGGGGTTTATTGCTCACATAATGCCACTCAGGGATAAGTCAGCCTGGTCACTCAAATGTCAGGACCAACTTGCCTAGCTCCGGGTTCCTACGCTTCTCATGGGGCAGCACAGGATTAGATGATGGAAGGATGGATAAATTTACTGCTAATATTTCACACAAGTTCTTATCATAAAAAGACTGCCAAGACCACTGTACATTTTCCACAGCTCTTTCGTGACTACTATTTACTCTAACTTTGCCTATAATGTCATCTTTCCATCCTGAATTCAGATTTAATTAGATCATCACTAGAATATGGTGCTAGTCACGAAGAAGTGCTGTGGAAAGAATAGGGAACCATGGCATTGTCTTAAACTGCTCTCATCCAACATTATATAAACTGTTGAAAAGACCAAAATCTAGACCAAGTTGGTTTGGAAGTTAGGGAAGCATGTGTTAATTCCGATTTATTAGCTTTTTATACAGGTAATCTATTTGAAACATAACTTTCAATCAAATATCACACATTATAAACATAAGAGGATGGAGGGTGAAAGACTGACGAAGAGAGTGTATGTGAGTGAGGTGGAGGGGGGAAGAGGGAGAGGGAGGCCGAGGATGAGATGGAGGGATGAGGTGGAGAAGTATATGAGAGAGGGGGGTGTGAGTTGGGAGCAGGGCAGTGAAATGACAGGGGACAGGGCGACTTTGAGGCGATTTGTTTGTGGCCACCCCAAACGGGATTGAGGCGTTTGGCAATAGACAGATAGATAGATAGATTTAAACCTCGTAAAGCCCTGTCCACACGAGCGGGCAATGCCCACTCGTGTGGACAGGGCTTAAGGGTAAGAGCACTCACCATCAGTTCTCAGCAGCACTTAAGAGGCACAAGCACTCGGCAGGGGCAGGAACAGATTCTTTGTCATAACAGCAGGGTTAGCAGCAGCCACAACAACCTATGGAGCTTCAGTGTTGTACTTCAAATCCATGCTCACCAGGGGCACACACTCCTTCAGCACCACTCAGCAGGGGAAAGACCAGAGCAGCACGCCAGGACTACAGGGTCCGCAGCCAGCACACGAACGAAACCTACAGGGCAGAAGCTTTTTATAGTCCACGGTATCCTTTATTTCTGTTTAAACGACAAACAGTGACAAACTTCATATGGTCCTATACTATACTCCATTTCACCTGGTCTGGCAGCATCAGTGATGTCCTCAGCACCTGTAGCATTGATGAAGGTCCTCAGTACCCGATATACCTGTTGTATTGCCTTGATATTGGGTACTAAGGTAATGAGTAGAGGTTCACCTAGTGCCAGTGATTTCCATGAACACTACAGGCGCTGAGGACACCACGGATGGTGGCAGATTTGGTGAAATGGAGTACAGTCAGCTTAGTAAAGGCTTAATACATCACTAGTTCAGACACTGGTGGTCTACATGACATTCCTACCCACCACAGTGCTTCTTAATAAAGGTAAATACAAATATGAAAAGAATTGTGAAGCCTTTAACATACTAATTTTAGATATTCATTCATCACCTAATCCAGTGTAGCCCCATGAGGAGCGTAGGAGCCCGGGGTTAGGCAAGTTTGTCCTGACATTTAAGATGAGAGGGACCAGCCTCACTCATCCCTGAGTGGCATTACATGAGCAATAAACCCCAACCACCCCTTGGATATAAACCTTCACCGGCTCAATCCGATTGGAAAGCAATAATTACCCACTAAACCACCAGGTGCCATAATTTGGTTATATGGTTACCACCCAGCGTACTTAAGGTATACAGGAAACCATTTGGCTTGTAACTCAAGGAATTAAATATACTGTTAATATTTCACACATGTCCTTCACATAAAAGACTGCCAACATTATTTTCCACAGCTCCTCCATGACAACATAATATTCTGTATTTACTTTAACTTTGCCTATATTGTCATCTCTCCAGCTTGAACTCAGAATTATAACAATAGATTAACACTGGAATAGTGCTAGTCACGAGGAAGTGCTGTGGAAAGAGAACCATGGCACTGTCTTAAACTGTTCTCATCCTGCATTATATAAACTGCAGAAAGACCAAAATCTAGACCAAGTTAGTTTAGAAGATGGGGGTCTATGGGCTATCACACCCTGGGGGGAAGGGTGCTATGGACTATCACTACGGGGGGAGACTACCACTACTGGGGACTATCATCACCACGGGGGGGGGAGACTATCATCACCACGGGGGGGGAGACTATCATCACCACGGGGGGGGAGACTATCATCATCACCACGGGGGGGGAGACTATCATCATCACCACGGGGGGGGAGACTATCATCACCACCGCGGGGGAGACTATCATCACCACGGGGAGACTATCATCACCACGGGGGAGACTATCATCACCACGGGGGGGGAGACTATCATCATCACCACGGGGGGGGAGACTATCATCATCACCACGGGGGGGGAGACTATCATCATCACCACGGGGGGGGAGACTATCATCATCACCACGGGGGGGGAGACTATCATCAACACGGGGGAGACTATCATCACCACGGGGGAGACTATCATCATCACCACGGGGGGAGACTATCATCATCACCACGGGGGAGACTATCATCATCACCACGGGGGGGGAGACTATCATCATCACCACGGGGGGGGAAGACTATCATCATCACCACGGGGGGGGAAGACTATCATCATCACCACGGGGGGGGAAGACTATCATCATCACCACGGGGGGGGAAGACTATCATCATCACCACGGGGGGGGACTATCATCACCACGGGGGGGAGACTATCATCACCACGGGGGGGGAGCCTATCATCACCACTGGGGGAGACTATCATCACCACGGGGGAGACTATCATCACCACGGGGGGAGACTATCATCATCACCACGGGGGGGGAGACTATCATCATCACCACGGGGGGGGAGACTATCATCATCACCACGGGGGGGGAGACTATCATCATCACCACGGGGGGGGAGACTATCATCATCACCACGGGGGGGGAGACTATCATCATCACCACGGGGAGACTATCATCATCACCACGGGGGGAGACTATCATCACTATCATCACCACGGGGGGACTATCATCACCACGGGGACTATCATCCTATCATCATCACCACGGGGGAAGACTATCATCATCTATCATCACGGGGGGAAGACTATCATCAAGACTATCATCACCACGGGGGGACTATCATCAGCTATCATCACCACGGGGAGACTATCATCACCACGGGGGGACTATCATCACCACAGACTATCATCACCACGGGGGAGACTATCATCACCACGGGGGAGACTACCATCACCACCGGGGGGGAGACTACCATCACCACGGGGGGGAGACTATCACCACCACGGGGGGGAGACTATCACCACCACGGGGGGGAGACTATCACCACCACGGGGGGGAGACTATCACCACCACGGGGGGGAGACTATCACCACCACGGGGGGGAGACTATCACCACCACGGGGGGGAGACTATTATCATCACCACGGGGGGGGAGACTATTATCATCACCACGGGGGGGGAGACTATTATCATCACCACGGGGGGGGAGACTATTATCATCACCACGGGGGGGGAGACTATTATCATCACCACGGGGGGGAGACTATCACCACCACGGGGGGGAGACTATCACCACCACGGGGGGGAGACTATCACCACCACGGGGGGGAGACTATTATCATCACCACGGGGGGGGAGACTATTATCATCACCACGGGGGAGACTATTATCATCACCACGGGGGGAGACTATTATCATCACCACGGGGGAGACTATTATCATCACCACGGGGGGGGAGACTATTATCATCACCACGGGGGGGGAGACTATTATCATCACCACGGGGGGGGAGACTATTATCATCACCACGGGGGGGGAGACTATTATCATCACCACGGGGGGGGAGACTATTATCATCACCACGCGGGGGGAGACTATTATCATCACCACGGGGGGGACTATGTCACCAGGGGGGAGACTATGAGACTATTATCATCACCACGGGGGGCATAGACTATCATCACCACGGGGGAGGGGGGAGACTATTATCATCACCACGGGGGAGACTATTATCATCACCACGGGGGAGACTCATCATCACCACGGGGGAGACTATCACCACCACGGGGGGAGACTATCATAGACTATCATCACCACGGGGGAGACTATAAGCACCACGGTGGGAGACTATCATCACCACGGGGGGAGACTATCATCATCACCACGGGGGGGAGACTATTATCATCACCACGGGGGAGACTATTATCATCACCACGGGGGGAGACTATTATCATCACCACGGGGGGAGACTATTATCATCACCACGGGGGAGACTATTATCATCACCACGGGGGAGACTATTATCATCACCACGGGGGGAGACTATTATCATCACCACGGGGGAGACTATTATCATCACCACGGGGAGACTATTATCATCACCACGGGGGGAGACTATTATCATCACCACGGGGGAGACTATTATCATCACCACGGGGGAGACTATTATCATCACCACGGGGGGAGACTATTATCATCACCACGGGGGGGGAGACTATTAACATCACCACGGGGGGAGACTATTATCATCACCACGGGGGAGACTATTATCATCACCACGGGGAGACTATTATCATCACCACGGGGGGAGACTATTATCATCACCACGGGGGAGACTATTATCATCACCACGGGGGGGAGACTATTATCATCACCACGGGGGAGACTATCATCACCACGGGGGGAGACTATCATCATCACCACGGGGGAGACTATCATCATCATCACCACGGGGGGGAGACTATCATCATCACCACGGGGGGGGAGACTATCATCACCACGGGGGGGGAGACTATCATCATCACCACGGGGGGGGAGACTATCATCATCACCACGGGGGGGGAGACTATCATCAACACCACGGGGGGGGAGACTATCATCATCACCACGGGGGGGGAGACAATCATCACCACGGGGGGGGACAATCATCATCACCACGGGGGGGGAGACTATCATCATCACCACGGGGGGGAGACTATCATCACCACGGGGGGGGAGCCTATCATCACCACGGGGGGGGAGCCTATCATCACCACGGGGGGAGACTATCATCATCACCACGGGGGGAGACTATCATCACCCACGGGGGAGACTATCACCACCACGGGGGGAGACTATCATCACCACGGGGGGAGACTATCATCACCACGGGGGGAGACTATCATCACCACGGGGGGAGACTATCATCACCACGGGGGGAGACTATCATCACCACGGGGGGAGACTATCAACACCACCGCGGAGAGACTATCATCACCACGGGGGAGAGACCTATCATCACCACGGGGAGAGCCTATCATCACCACGGGGGAGAGACTATCATCACCACGGGGGAGAGACTATCATCACCACGGGGGGGAGACTATCATCACCACGGGGGAGAGACTATCATCACCACGGGGGGGAGACTATCATCACTACGGGGGGGAGACTATCATCACTACGGGGGAGAGACTATCATCACTACGGGGGAGAGACTATCATCACTACGGGGGGAGACTATCATCACTACGGGGGGAGACTATCATCACTACGGGGGGAGACTATCATCACTACGGGGGGAGACTATCATCACTACGGGGGGAGACTATCATCACTACGGGGGGAGACTATCATCACTACGGGGGGAGACTATCATCACTACGGGGAGAGACTATCATCACTACGGGGAGAGACTATCATCACTACGGGGGAAGACTATCATCACTACGGGGGAAGACTATCATCACTACGGGGGGAGACTATCATCACTACGGGGGGAGACTATCATCACTACGGGGGGAGACTATCATCACTACGGGGGGGAGACTATCATCACTACGGGGGGGAGACTATCATCACTACGGGGGGGAGACTATCATCACTACGGGGGGGAGACTATCATCACTACGGGGGGGAGACTATCATCACTACGGGGGAGACTATCATCACTACGTGGGGAGACTAGCACTACGTGGGGAGACTAGCACTACGTGGGGAGACTAGCACTACGTGGGGAGACTAGCACTACTTGGGGAGACTATCACTACAGAGACTACCACTATGGGCTGTAAGTAGCGATATCAGTAACAAAGCCTACATAAACTACTTTCTCTTTCACCCGAGGGAACTGGGCCACTTCCACTTACTACGTCGTGTCTGCAGTCATTCTCGTAGTCTTAGTTACGAGCATTACAGACCAAACCACCCCTACAGACCAAACCACCCCTACACACCAAACCACCCCTACACACCAAACCACCCCTACACACCAAACCACCCCTACACACCAAACCACCCCTACACACCAAACCACCCCTACACACCAAACCACCCCTACACACCAAACCACCCCTACACACCAAACCACCCCTACACACCAAACCACCCCTACACACCAAACCACCCCTACACACCAAACCACCCCTACACACCAAACCACCCCTACAGACCAAACCACCCCTACAGACCAAACCACCCCTACAGACCAAACCACCCCTACAGACCAAACCACCCCTACAGACCAAACCACCCCTACAGACCAAACACCACTACGAGTCTACTTGCTTCCGGGCCAGATCAACCCTCCAGCGTCACTATGCTATCAGAAGCACGCAAAGGTAACGCTGAAATACCTAAAAAAAAAAAACTAAAATAGCTAAAAATACCTAAATAGCTTTAAATACCTAAATAACTATAAATACCTAAAAATACCTTTAAATAACTTTAAATGCCTAAATACCTATGAATACCTATAAATACCTAAATACCTATGAATACCTATAAATACCTGAATACCTAAATAGCTATGAATACCTATAAATACCTATAAATACCTATAAATACCTAAATACCTAAATAGCTATAAATACCTATAAATACCTATAAATACCTAAATACCTAAATAGCTATGAATACCTATAAATACCTATAAATACCTATAAATACCTAAATAGCTATGAATACCTATAAATACCTATAAATACCTAAATAGCTATGAATACCTATAAATACCTATAAATACCTAAATAGCTATAAATACCTATAAATACCTAAATAGCTATGAATACCTATAAATACCTAAATATCTAAATACCTAAAAATACCTATACCTATAAATACCTTTAGAAAACTTTAAATGCCTAAATACCTATAAATACCTAAATATCTATAAATCCTAAATACCTATAAATCCTAAATACCTATAAATACCTAAACACCTATAAATACCTATACCTAAAAAAGAAAAAAAAAACGGCCATGACTATAGGAGCAAAGCACCACTACATACCGTGAGGAGGAGGAGCCCGAGTGTGGTAGTCCCCCTGCGGTAGAGCCCCTGCGATAGTTCCCAGCGGTAGCGCCCCTGCGGTAGTCCTTTGCGATAATCCTAGCGATCCGGGCAGCATCTGAAATAAAACAAATCGCCTCTTGAAATAACCTTGACCTCATCACCTCTGAACTGCCCCGTCATCACGACCGTTACCCAGACACGCAACTGTATCGGTAACGGCTTCGATATTCAAAACAGCAGAGGCGTTGGTTCAAATATTTAAAACGACTCGCTAATACAGAGATAGAGATAGAGATAGAGATAGAGAGAGAGAGAGAGAGAGAGAGAGAGAGAGAGAGAGAGAGAGAGAACTGCATCGGTAACGGCTTCGGTATTCAAAACAGCAGAGGCGTTGGTTCAAATATTTAAAACGACTTGCCAGTGCAGAGAGAGAGAGAGAGAGAGAGAGAGAGAGAGAGAGAGAGAGAGAGAGAGAGAGAGAGAGCTACGCATCTACGGTATCTAAACACTAGAGGACGTATGTCGTATGCTAAAATAAATCGCTAAAGTAAAATTGCTAAAGTCAAATCGCTAATGAAGAGGCGTTAGGAAGCTTTCTCTGCTGGCTAGAATACAGTCCTTTACTTTTAATAATACAAATAATACAGTAACCAGTCATAAGGTAACAAATATCCTCCAACTCAATAATAATAATAATAATAATAATAATAATAATAATAATAATAATAATAATAATGATAATAATCTATCTATCTATCTATTGCCAGACTCCTCAATCCCGTTTGGGGTGGCCACAAACAAATCGCCTCCAAGTCGCCCTGTCCCCCGCCATTTCACTGCCCTGCTCCCAACTCACACCCCCCTCTCTCATATACCTCTCCACCCCATCCCTCCATCTCATCCTCGGCCTCCCCCTCCCTCTTCCCCCCTCCACCTCACTCACATACACTCTCTTCGTCAGTCTTTCATCCTCCATCCTCTCCACATGGCCAAACCACCTCAGTGTGTTCCTCATAACGCTTCCTATCACATCCACATCCACACCACAACGATCCTTTATATCCTCATTCGTCAGTCTGTCTCTCCATGTGACTCCACAGGCTCCTCTTAAATAACTCATTTCCACTGCTCTCACTCTTGACTTGTGTCCTTCCAACAACGTCCAAGCTTCACTTCCGTACGTTAGAGTTGGTATCACAATGGTCATGTAGTAACTTTTTCACTTCCATGCTCACTTCCCTGTTTTTTTATCAATGCTTTCAAAGAACCAGCAACCTTTCTTCCCTGCTGTACCCTTTCAAGCACTTCACCCTCCAAACCTCCATCCTTACTCATCACACTACCCAAGTACTTAAACGTACTCACATTTTCCAATTCCTCACCATCCAACCTCGCTGTACATCCACTGACTTCACCTCTCTCAAAGACCATCACTTTACTCTTCCCTACATTCACCTTTAGATTCCGTTTCTTACACACTCTCTCAAACTCATCCACCAAGCCTTGCAGCTCCCCTTCGTCTTCGCTCAACAACACAGTATCATCTGCAAACAACAGTACAGGGAGTTTCCAAACACTATCCTCTCTCACCAGGGCCACTCCAACATCCACTACCCTACCTTGTACCTCTTTTATTACCCCATCCATGTACAGATTGAACAACCATGGAGACATGATACATCCGTTTCAACCCAACTTTCAAAGAGAAAAATTCACTCAGTTCACTATCCACACGCACTGCAGCCTTAACACCATCATACATACTCTTCACAGCATCCAACAACTTCCCATCTACTCCATATATTCTCAACACTTTCCACAATCCTTGTCTATCCACCCTGTCATATGCTTTCTCCAAATCCATGAAAGCCGCATACAACTTCTTTCCCTTCTCTAGAAACTTTTCCACTAAAGATCTAAGAATGAATATCTGATCTACACAACCTCTTCCCTTCCTAAAGCCTCCCTGTTCTTCTCCAACTAATTCCTCACACCTCAGGTTTGTATTGTTGTTGGTTAGCTATGGAAGCTCCCCAACACCTCTGCCTCAGTGATTTATTTTGGGATATGGCTGGTTGATATCTTAAGTTATTTATAGAGTATGGTGGTAATGAAGGGATTTTTGTAACACAGAAGAGGACAGTAAGGTGTAATAAACAAAATAAATTACTTAGGAAGAGGTGTTAGGTAGCTTTATGCAGAGTATGGTGATAGTTACTGGAAGAATTTATACAACACTGAGAAGGAGAGTATGATGTAATAAACAAAATGAACTGCTTAGGAAGAAGTGTTAGGGAGCTTTAGGCTATGCAGAGTATGGTAATACTGAAAGAATTTATGTGGCACAGAAGAGGACAGTTAGGTGTAATAGGCAAAATGAATCACTTAGGAAGAGGTGTTAGGGAGCTTCCTTAACCGATGAGAATACTGACTAATCTCCTATACTCAACAGAATAAAATCATCAGACATCAGGTGAACAGAATCCTAGACTTGTCCTAAGCATGAGAGGGTTAGAAACAGAGAAGACAAACTGGAGGGAGCTTTTTTCTATGAAAGGAAGAAAGAACCAAAGGCCAGGAGCCCACAAACTGCTCCCTCCAAGAAAAAACAAACACAAGACAACAGACAGCCAAATTCTAGACCTGTACAGTACATTTTGAGATGCCTGGACACACTGTGCTTGAAAGACTGGAGATCATAGGCAGCAGGAAAAACAGACATGGAAAGACAGTTTTGGATCTGACCTGTTGCATATATGATGGACTGGAAGTAACGGCTGTTAACTCTTGCATTAGAGAGCTGGACAGAAAAGGGATGAGAGTTTGTTGCTACATAGGTGCCATGTGCCCATCGTAATGGTAAAGAGATGCAAGCAGACAGTTCAGAGGAGCTGTGACCACTGAAGTAGTGACAGAAAAGAGATAAAGATGCAACAGTGCGGCGAAGAGACAGAGGTTGAAGGGAGTCAGTAAGAGGAGCAGTGACCACTGATGTAGTGACAGAAAAGAGAAAAAGATGCAACAGTGCGGTGAAGAGACAGAGGTTGAAGGGAGCCAGTAAGAGGAGGAGAGTTAATGAGACGAAAAGCCTTTGAGAAGAGCTGTATGTGGGGAGCCTCCCCACACATGAGAGTTGTACTCTACACAGGGGCGAATAAAACCTGTGTATAAAGTCAACAACTGTGCAGGGGTAAAGAAGGTACAGAGTCGGCTTAGCACACCTAATCTCTTGGAAGCAGATTTTTACAAGAGGTAATATGATCTTTCCAAGATAAATTCCGAGAGAATGAAACCCCAAGTATGTTTAAAGATGATGCAGGATTAAGCTGGATATTGTTAAAAATTAGAGGGTACTCCTGTGGAAGATTGTGTTGGGCTGACATGTAAGAACTGTGTTTTTGATGCATTAAAAACAACCAGATTACCTTGACCCCAATCAGAGATATGAGCTGATGTGGGTGCCTCATACATCCAGGCCGCCATGACCCCCAAGCACTGTGTCTCTGAGGTGTGAAGGAACCGCATGTCAGCCACTGTCGGCCAGTCTCTCGGCTCCATCCACACGTTGATGGATGGACAGGCCAGGCTTGGTACATTCCAGTTCTGTCTGAAGGATTACATTCTATATTACTGTGCTACCTATTTATCTATCATCTGCCCCTATATATATACTATTGTCTATCTATGATCCACTCCTATAAAATACTAATTTGTCTATCTATCATCCACCTCTACAATATTCTGTCTATCTATCATTCATCTTATAATACTAGTGTCTCTAACTGTTACAGATTTTTTATGAATGGAGGACACCTGTAATCTGGAGTATGGAATTTTCTTTAAAATATATATATATATATATATATATATATATATATATATATATATATATATATATATATATATATATATATATATATTTCTTCCTCTGTTCATCTTTGTATCAATCGTATCATATTGTTTATAAAGGCTCCAACATGCTGCCATGTGTTGGTCTTGGTCACCTAATGGTGGCTCTCCACACTGCTCGATCTCTGGCAGCCTCCCTACTTAGTTCCTTATCCCTGAGGTCACACTCTATAACTTCATCCCAGGTCTTCTTTGGTCTGCCTCTCACAACCCAACCTCCGGCATCCATACTTCTCACTTTCCACACGCAGATGTCATCCTCCATCCCCTCAACATGCCCAAACCACCTCAGTCTACCCCTCCTCATCACAACACCAATACTGATGCAAACCATTTCTATATTTTAAAAAATTAAACAGCATACGAAGAAGTGTTAGGGTACAATATGCCAGACAAATAACTGAGGAATAGGCCTTATGAAGCCTGCTATGCCACTCACAATACAGACTTAATCAATGTATGGCTGGTGTTAAGGCTCTAACCTGGTATAGGCCATTTTTGTGGTGATGGTGGTGTGTGGTGGTGATGGTGGTGTGTGGTGGTGATGGTGGTGTGTGGTGGTGATGGTAGTGTGTGGTGATGGTGGTGTGTGGTGGTGATGGTGGTGTGTGGTGGTGATGGTGGTGTGTGGTGGTGATGGTAGTGTGTGGTGATGGTAGTGTGTGGTGATGGTGGTGTGTGGTGGTGATGGTGGTGTGTTGTGGTAATGGTGGTGTGTGGTGGTGGTGGTGGTGTGTGGTGGTGATGGTGGTGTGTGGTGGTGATGGTGGTGTGTTGTGGTGATGGTGGTGTGTGGTGGTGATGGTGGTGTGTGGTGGTGATGGTGGTGTGTGGTGGTGGTGGTGGTGTGGTGGTGGTGGTGGTGTGGTGGTGATGGTGGTGTGTGGTGGTGGTGGTGGTGTGTGGTGGTGGTGGTGGTGGTGTGTGGTGGTGGTGGTGGTGTGTGGTGGTGATGGTGGTGTGTGGTGGTGATGGTGGTGTGTGGTGGTGATGGTGGTGTGTGGTGGTGATGGTGGTGTGTGGTGGTGATGGTGGTGTGTGGTGGGGATGGTGGTGTGTGGTGTGGCAGCCATGCTGAACCACACTGTCAGTTCAGCCACAAGGCAGGCCACAGCCAGCCGGCCACTCCATCTGTGAACACAATATAACACTGTACATAATATAGGCTGCCCAACACCTCTTCCTTAGTGATTTGTTTTTTGATATGGCTGGTTAATGTAATTTTTTACACTATATATGGAGAGTATGGTGATATTGGGATGAGTTAAATATGGCAGAAGAGGAAAGCTAGGAGAAATAAGTAAAATAAATCACTTAGGAAGAGGTGTTTGGGAGACTCCTTATGCAACAAAAATACAGGCCATGGTATCATACATAAGTAAGGGTTGGGTTTCTCAAGACATTGTCAAATGGATTTATATGTGGACTGCAGCCAGGCAAAAACTGTATTAACCCATTCCTTCCCAGGCGTTTTTGCAATTTTATACCCACCCAATCCCGGACCAAAAACGGAAAAAAATTTTATTGCATAAAACTATCCAAAAGGACATATAAATCAAGGAAAAACAAAAAAAAAGTACTCCTTATAGGAGAAATAAGTGCAGGATGGCCGTCCGTCGTGTTCCTAGCCGTTTCTCAAGCTGTGAGCTACGTTTTCCCACCCAGCTGGGCGGGAAGAGAGAGAACGGGGTAGGGGAATGGGGAAATCCCCGTTCTCAATATCCTTCTCCCCTGGCTCATAGTCCTCCCCAGAAGAGTCGTCCAGGTCTTCCTCTTCTATAGAATCACTAAATGAAGGGACAGAGGGTCCATGTGACAGTTTCAACCACCTCCTCCAGCCCAGTGAGGCGGAAAAATGGCGTGACTTCCGCAACATTCAAACGCTGTGAAGGACAGTGGCACACTGATGTCACCCAGCCATGCAGAACCAAACTCAGTGCTACAAATGCTTGTGCACAATGTTGCCAATACATTATGCTACTCCTTAACAAAAAATTAGCTAGATTGAAGCAGTTAGAGATGCACTACAGCGCTCGAATTTGGTGTTGGCACCATCACATCGCTGGGATTACTCGAGATGTTTTGTACCATCGGCACCATGCCGACGACGGGATTGTACGAGTTAAGATGCTAATCCATATAAACATACTCCAACTAGAAAACAACCCTAAAGCCTTCCATGTCACTACTCATGCAATACTTTCAAATCTTCTCTAACCACACACACAGCATGGAGGAGGTGGAGAGGGAGAGGGAGGCTGAGGATGAGATGGGATGGAGTAGAGAGGTATATGAGAGAGGGAGATGTGGGTTGAGGGGAGGGCAGTGAAATGGCGGGGGACAGGGCAACACGGAGACGATCCGTATGTGGCCACCTGTCACAGGATTAAGGCGTCTGGCAATAGAGAGACAGACAGAACAAAGTACGGGTAACATCCCTCAGCCTGACACATTACCTACTCTTCAGCACCCGTAGCCAATGTTATATTACTGCAGGCTTGTTATAACCTGTCAAGATTTCCAACCTCTTTCAGCCAAGTTCATGGCCAGGCCTGTATTCCTGTCAGTGGAGGAAGCTGCCTAATACAGCCATGTGCTGCTTAGCGTCCACAATACTTTATGAAAAATAGGACGTTAAGTGATCTGGACGTTAAGTGACCACTGTAACTTATGCACTGTAAACTATATACAGGCATACCCTGGTTTAAGAATGTAATTGGCTGGGAAATACCTCATCGTTAGGCTGGGTATCGTATATTGGGGTACCTTTAACATGTAATGGGGAGCGTTTACCAGCCTTGGATTTCCCCCCAAACAAAGTCCAAAACCCACCCAAATGAGCCCAAAAACAAGTTTAAAGCCAATCTAAATGGCCTAACAGCTGTAAAAGAAGCTAACCTAAGCCTAACACCTGTAAATAACTCACTAAAACCAACAAATTAAATCTGAAAATCGTCAAATATAAATCTGGAAAAAATCAAGCTTAGTAAACTGTACCCCAAAATGACAATGTTCACCCTAACTATGGCTAAAACTCTCTCTCTCTATATACCTAGGCTGCTTCCCCCAAGGAAAGGGAGGTAGCCGAGACAGGACGACACACTCCCCATTTACTCATCCATTCAAACACATTCATTCGCATCTTAGCCCCAAGGGGAGAACGGACAGATCCTCACCGCACCACACCGCACAAGGGTCAACTGCGCAATGCAATCAGTGACATCCGCAGCAGGGCCCGACAGCAGAGCTGGTTTACCCCTGCAACATCATAACAGACCCATCCCCTTACCCGCACCTGACCTGACTAGCTGATCAGACCAAATGCGGGAGAATATCCCCTCAGGGCTGCGTCATCACTTATTCATTCACAATTTCTCTCCATTTATTTCTGTCACGCACAGCCACTCTTCCTTGCTCAACAGACATCCCTCTCGCATCCAGCGCTCTCTTCACACTGTCCATCCATCCTATTCGTGGTCTTCCTCTCAGCCTTACACCTCTCACATCAGATCTAGTTATCTTTTTCACCAATCACTCATTATCCATTCTCTCCATATGCCCAAACCATCGCAACACCCTCTGCTCAACTCTACCAGCCACCTCCCGAACAACTCCAGTTCTCCTTCGCGCTTCATTTCGCACTCGATCCATACGCGTCACTCCACACATACTCCTCAGACACCTTATCTCCATTACATTCAATCTTTTCCTCTCTGCTACACCCATATTCTATGTTTCAGCCCCATATAACAGTCGGTACCACAACACCCTCATACAACCTTCTCTTTACATCCATTCTAAGCGAACGACATCTAAACACTTTTTTCATTCCTCTCAGCACCTTTCCTACTTCATTTATTCTAAACTTCACTTCTGCATCTATTCTTCCATCCACAGCAACATGTGACCCTAGATATTTAAAACACTCTACCTCCTCAAGCAACTCACCATTCAAAGCTATATTCATCCCCCTACCATCTACCAACCTCATACACTTCATCACTTTACTCTTATTCTCATTTACTTTCAATTTCCTCCTTTCACACACCCTTCCAAACTCCTCTACCAACTGTCTCAATCTCTCCTCTGAATCAGCCACCAGTGCAGTATCATCTGCAAACAGCAGCTGCTTCAGATTCCACTCTCCACCATCAACATTCACCAGACTCAGACCTCCACCTAAAACTCTTGCATTCACCTCCCTTACAACACCACCCATGTAAATATTAAACAACCAAGGCGACTTCACACATCCCTGTCGCAGCCCCACTCTCACAGGAAACAAGTCACTCACAGCATTTCCCACTCTTACACACGCTCTACTATTTACATAAAAACTTTTCACCCCTTTTAGTAACCTACCATCAAGTCCATACAATCTTAAAACAGTCCACAAAGCCTCCCTATCAATTCTATCATACGCTTTCTCTAAATCCATGAATGCCCAAAACACATCCTTGCCTTTCGCTAAATACTTTTCACACACTTGTCTCACAGCAAACACCTGATCCATGCATCCCCTCCCTCTCCTAAAGCCACACTGCTCTTCACCAATCACTCCCTCTGTACCCTCTCTAACTCTCATAATTAACACTACCATAAACCTTACCTACAACACTCAGCAGACTTATACCCCTAAAGCTAGTACATTCATATTTATCACCCTTGCCTTTATACAACGGGACCACACAAGCACTTGCCCCGTCAATTGGCACCATACCTTTCACAAAGCACACATTCAACAATCTTACTAACCAGACAACAATGGTCACTCCACCACCTTTCAGGCATTCCACAGCACACCCATCCATACCTGCAGCTTTCCCTGTTTTCATCTCCTTTACTGCCTTCTCCACTTCCTCCTTCGTGATCAAAGAATTATTCAACTTTCCCAACACATTTATTCCTTGCACCCTTCCATCCGTCACAATCTCAGCCACCCTTTCCTCCTCTACATTTAACAATCTTTCAAAATACTCTGCCCATCTCTTCCTTACTGCATCCATCTCAATTAACATCCTTCCATCCTCTGCTTTTACTCGTTCTTCCTTCCCAGACTCTCCCTTTCGCACCCTTTTCACCTCCTTCCAAAACATTTTCTTATTCTGTTGAAAATTCTCTGTCAGCCGCCTACCCCACCTCTCATCTGCTGCCACTTTAGCATCACACACAGCCCTTCTCGCCCTATTCCTCTTTTCCTTATACCTTTCATATGACATCTCATCCTTCCTCTGTAGCCACACTTCATATGCACGTCTCTTCTCAGCCACAGCCATACTTACTTCCTTGCACCACCATTCACTTCCTTTTCTTACACCACCACCCACACGTCTCACACCACACACCTCTTCTGCATACCCCACCACAGCACTCTTAAACAACTGCCATTCCTCCTCCACACTGCCATTTTCCTGATCTTTCAGTGCTAAACACATTAAAACACATTAATCTAAGTCTAAAAACAGTTTATAAATCAACCTCAACACACAATTTTAGTCTAAAATATCATCTAAATAGGTAAAAAAATAAATCAAAACCTATTGTTAAACCAGGGTTTGGCCATTAAGCAGGGTATGGTGGTATTTCTACCCCCATCGTTAAGCCGGGGTATCACATCTAGGGGTATCATATATCAATATTAATGTATTGTACTATATGTACAGGTATATGGTATATACTGTACTATATATTACTTTTAAAGTGTGGTACAGTATAAAAAGCCCAAATACACTATGTAATGTTATGTAAACCTGATGCATGGATGTGCAAGGACACTCAAAAGCGTCGGTAAACATGTGACTGGACACGGCTGCCTGCGGCTGGTGTTGATGACACTGTTATAGCTACAGTAAACTATTTAATGCTTGTCAGTAAACTTTTTACTGTTTTCTGTTTTTTTTTTTTTTTAATGCTCTTATGTAAGCAGGGATAAAAAGAAAACTATTAAGACATACCATATGAAAAGTATTGCAGTACATCTGCAAAGGTTATACATGTACAGTACGGTACTGTGTATCATACGGCTGGCAGCGTAATGGCTTTGTTTTGGGATGCTGGCTGGCCATCAGTGATGCAGCACACTGCTTTGTACCCACATACATAAGCAACATCCCATTCTTCAGATGGGTTTTTTTATTTCTATTACGGTATATTCTTATGGGTCTCTGGACATTAAGGCAAACGGAAGCTGTCCAAAGGGACATCAAGCAGCACATGAGTGTACACAGCCAACAACTATACAGACAGGCCTGACTGTACTGGCCATAAAACTAAACCAATAGTTCTTCTGTGAGTCTGTGGGTAGCCTAATTATTCTCTTCAAGGTGTAGGACCCTTGGCCTGGCTATTATTGGCAAGTATATTTATGATAAGATGAGATGCCTACTTCTCTTGATGATAGTGTGACTGAAAAACCTCCAGCCACATTATGAGCAAAACGTATAGCGAGGCCTGACTGTGCCGCCCATAAAGCTAAATGTATGGTTCCTCTGTGAGTCCAACTGGGATGTTATAACCACTACACTACCCGGCATCTATGATAAAAAATGAATATACTGCACTAAGCCTACTGACCTGAGAGACTGGAGTTTAGGATATGAAGGTGCTGAGTGGCTTGATGTATTGGAGAGTTATGCTAAACTGATCCCTGGTGTGGCCTGAGTGTCCACGGGTGGCCTGGGTGTCCACGGGTGGCCTGGGTGTCCAAAGGTGGGCTGGGTGTGTCTGAGGGCAGCCTGGGTGTGGCTGGGAGATGCGTCAGTGGCAATGCTGGGGAAAGAACCAGTGGTGGGGCTGGGTCCACTGCCAGCTGAGACTGTGTTGCCACATAGGCTACACCACCATCCTGATGCCCACACTCTTCTTATGATGCCGTATGTCTCTTCACTGCCCTGACCAAGACAACAAATACACATTAAGCAGCACACACCACACACTTATGATGCCGTATGTCCTCTTCACTGCCCTGACCAAGACAACAAATACACATTAAGCAGCACACACCACACACTTATGATGCCGTATGTCCTCTTCACTGCCCTGACCAAGACAACAAATACACATTAAGCAGCACACACCACACAGGAGCTAATGTAATGCTGACACTACAGTGACATTCCCAAAATCCAAAACGGTTGGCATCAAGGGGCTTTTGGAAAATTGTGAAAATCAGGAACTCAAATTAATGGGACTGCACTGTAGCTACTGTTTTAATGCTTTCAGGTTCTTAGCTATATTCCCTATCAGCAGAATAAGTATACCTCAATATATGATACCCCTAGATGCCATACCCCGGCTTAATGATGGGGGTAGAAATACCACCATACCCCGCCTAATGATGGCCAAACCCCAGGTTAACGAAGGGTTGTGATTTTTATTACCAGTTTTGATGATATTTTGGACTAAAATTGTGTGTTTAGGTTGATTTATAAACTGTTTATAGAGTCAGTGTGTTTTAGCCATGGGTGGGGTGAACAATGTCATTTTGGGGTACAGTTTACTAAGTTTGATTTTTTCCAGACTTACATTTGATGATTTTCAGATTTCATTTGTTGGTTTTTGTGGTAGGTGGTGGCAACCATCATCCACTCACTTGATGTAGTGCTGCCTACTTCTTCCTTAGTCTTTATCATACTTATTCTGTGTCTGCCCTCCTCTCTTCTTATTTCTCCTATCTTTCCTGTCACTTCTTATTCCTTTTCTTTCCTTTAAAGGTGGCTTTACATTGAGTGACAAGCCAAATGGTTTCCTGTAAGCCAAGAAACCATTTACAACGCTGGGTGGTAACCATATAACCAAACCATACGTGCTCCCTACGTGTCAACAAGTGGGTTGGTGGAGGGTTAGTGCCCCTCCCTGTAAAACAACTAACTCAGTGTCAAATGGCCACCCTTTACAGGATTATGGTGTTTGGCAATAGATAGATAGATAGATAGATAGATTTGTTGGTTTTAGTGAGTTATTTACAGGTGTTAGGCTTAGGTTAGCTTCTTTTACAGCTGTCAGGCCATGTACATTGGCTTTAAACTGGTTTTTGGACTCATTTGGGTGGGTTTAGGACTTGGTTGGGGGGAAACCCAAGGCTCAAAAATGCATCCCTATACCGTACATGTTAAATCTATCCCGAGATACGATACCCAGCTTAACGATGGGTTTTTACTTAACTAATTGCATTGTTAAACTTGGGTATGCATGTATAAAAGTCTAATATTTCCTGCAATAGCGTCCTTGGCTTCCCCCTCCCTCTGCCCCCCCTCCACCTCACTCAAATACACTCTCCTTGTTAGTCTCTTGCTCCCCATCAGTCATAGTATTCAAATAACTTGGAACCCAGTGCCTGTCTGAGGGCCAATTTGAAAAGTCCGATTTCTTCCAGCTCAACAAGCGAGGAAGGCAGGGAGTTGCAAAGGTGCACAACACAAACAGAGAAAAAAATGCTTCTGACAGTCAAGGGAGCAGTGAGTATGTGCTAACTTATATATATATGACCTCTAGTTCCCACAACTGGAAAAAACCACAACAAACTACAGGCATCAACGGATGTCTGGCCAGGCATTATCTTCCAGCATCTACAAGATCACTACACAATAACCTTCCACCAACAGAAAAGAAATCCAAGGCTGAAAGTCGTGCATAACAGGGTAAATGTTCCATACCCGAGATACGTTTCATCCACCTACACTGAACAGACTCAAGTAGTTTGATTTTTTATTTTAAATAATAGAACAGAGGAAGGAAAACAAATGAATTTAAAAAAAAAATAATCCATACACCAGATTACTGTGTCCTCCATTCATAATATATCTGTAACAGTTGGACTTGAACAGCTGTATGTTGAAGATTGGAGGGAAACAACTACAGGGAAGCAAGTTCCAGAGAGATGCAGTTCAGGGAATGAGAGAATTCTGATAGGCAGAAGTTCTGCAATATGGCTGAGTGACATTCCAGTCATGAGAGTTACCAGATGCCTGTGTAGCACAATGGAAGGCATGGAGAGGTGGCACCATGGACGCAACTTCATCTAAGCATTTGCCATAAAAATATCTGTAAAATAATGCAAGGGAGGCAACATTCCTTCTTACTTGTAGGGGAGGTAGTTTATTTGTAATGGTAGGGTTGTTAAAAATTCCAACAGCTTTGTTGTGAATTTTGTCTAGTTGTTTTAGTGCAACCTCTCCACATCCACTCCACGAGGGTGAGCAATAGTCCAGCTGAGAGTGCACATGACTCATAAATTATAGCTATTACCAATATCACCACATCAATATATGATATCACCAATGAAGTCACAGAGTGTACAGTGAGGTTGGATGGTGAGGATATGGAGAATGTGAGTGCATTCAAGTCCTTGGGTAGTGTGATGAGTAAGGATGGAACTTTGGGGGATGAAGTGCGTGAAAGGGTACAGTAGGGAAGGAAGGTTGTTGGCACACTGAAAGCAGTGATGAGAAATAGGGAGGTGAGTATGGAAGTTAAGAAGTCACTGCATGATGGTATTGTGATCCCTACCCTGACGTATGGAAGCGAGGCGTGGACCTTGCAAGAGAGGAACAAGTCAAGAGTGAGAGCAGTGGAAATGAGTTACTTGAGAGGAGCATGTGGAGTGACGTGGAGGGACAGGTTGACGAATGAAGAAGTGAAGGAACGCTGTGGGGTAGATGTGGATGTGGTTGAGAAGATTAGGAGAAATACACTGAGGTGGTTTGGACATGTGAAGAGAATGGAGAATGAAAGACTGACTAAGAGGGTGTATGTAGGTGAGGTGGAGGGAGGGAGAGGGAGAGGTAGACCGAGGATGAGGTGGAGGGATGGAGTAGAGAGGTATAT